>NC_134116.1:23659095-23962126 GCF_040939455.1 Microcebus murinus | reverse complement strand
CCCCTTATCATATGTGTAGCATGCTAATATTTTCTGCCATTCTGTAGGTTGTCTGTTTGCTCTCATGATAGTTTCCTTGGCTGTGCAGAAGCTTTTTAATTTGATCAAATACCATTTATTTACTTTTGTTGTTGCTGTGATTGCCTTTGGGGTTTTCTTCATAAATTCTTTGCCTAGGCCAATGTCTATAAGAGTTTCTCCAACATTTTCTTCTAGAATTCTGATAGTTTCATACCTTAGGTTTAAGTCTGTTATCCACCGGGAGTTGATTTTTGTGAGAGGTGAAAGGTGTGGATCCTGTTTCAGTCTTCTACATGTGGCTGTCCAGTTTTCCCAGCACCATTTATTGAATAAGGATTCTTTCCCCCAGTTTTTGTTTTTGACTGCTTTGTCAAAGACTAGATGGTTATATGAAGTTGGTTTTATGTCTCAGTTCTCAGTTCTGTTCCATTGATCTATGTCCCTGTTCTTGTGCCAATATCATGCTGTTTTAGTTACAGGTTCTTTATGGAAGTAGGTCATATACTTTCCTCATTTCCTAGAGGAGAATTCTGAGAGATCATGGATAAAATAATTATAAGTTAGTTCATGGTAGACTTAAACTGAGAATCCAAAGTCTTAGTTCCAGCCTTCCTTTTGCTAAGAGTAATGGGTATCATGCTGAAAGAGAAAAGTGAAACTTTGGAATTGTATCTGAAAAGGAAGAGAAAAGGGGCCATAAGGTACTTATAGATGGATCTCTGTGCCTCAGAGAGGGCCCTGGTGAGAATTTTAATCTAAATGGTTTGATAAATTTGGGGTGATAGGTATAAAAATGGTTTATGTGAACCTCAGAGTACTTTGAACCCTCTCAAATCCTTTGCAGTAACATAGATGACTACCCCACCATCTTGCAAAATATGGATACTCTGCAAAATATTAGCTTAGTGATTCATCTGACTCAAGCTTCTGTCCTCATGATTTTATAGAACTCAAGAGGGTTAAGGTATAAAGAAGCACCAGAAAGAAGTTTTGTTTTGTTTTTAGTAGCAAAGGGGTTAAGACATTGTTAACTTTTTAATATATTTTTCCTATGCAGGCCATGATCATTAAAATAATTCACTTTGATGTGAGAAAGAGCTTCTTATCTTAGGGGCACTGGTAAGGAGAATTCACAATTATGGGTCATTTTAATTATATCCTCAGAGCTTTAGTTTTGAGCTCTGAATCCACAATCTGTAATTTGCATGTAATCAATGATATTTATTTAAATGCTCTTGGATAAAGATAATGTGAATAGAGAAGCCTGCTTATTTCTAGCATAAAATTGTTTATTAAGCAAAATAATAGAGCATTGCAAATTAACTGTTCAAAAAATTTTATTTAATTGTAACTTTATTTTATATTTACTGAGTATTTTTATGAATAAGTTTCGTATAATTTAGTTCAACTATTGTTAAAATGTGAAAGTGAGCTTTGAAAACAAGCACGCTTATCTTTTAAATATTTAATTTTGCCAGACATTTTTCATCTCTCATGAAAGAATATTTATATTTTAGAATCCATGTCTGTTCCTACTTGGTGTTTAATCAAGGAAATGCCTAAATCAGGAACCATTCCAAATGGCTGTGAATTAAATGTGATTGTTTAACTGATATCAGAAAAAGTGAAAAAACTATATTGTTATAAGGTAAACATGGTAATTGTATTGTCCAATATGATATATTCAAAAATATAAGAGGGATGTCCAGAAAGTATCCAGCCATGTAACCATTTCTGTTATATTAACAATGGCTGTATACTTTCTGGACAATCTTTGTATATATGTAAGATCTGGGACATTTTTGGCACCCCAGAAAAACCTCTTCTTTCCCCTCCCAGCTGATGCTGAACAAAAGAAACCACTGTCTCACCTCTGTTACTATATATTAATACTGCCTATTTTGGTCTTCATAGAAATGGAAGCATAACAGTATTTACTTTTCTATTTCTGTCTCATTTCACTTAAAATTATATCTGGGAAATTTATCTGTTATTTTATGTACCAGTAATTCATTCCTTAGCATTCTTTTCAGTGAAAATGGAGCTTTTTAATCCATTTTTCTGCTGGTGGAGATTCAGGTGTTTCTGTTGAAATTACTGGTCATAAGTTATCTATGTGTTTCAATTTAGTAGATAATGATAATTATTTTTCTAAAATTGTACCAATTTAAGGACACAAATATTCAAATATATGAAGAACTTCTAATAGTCTATAAACACAAAAATGGACATGCAATTTAAAAAAATAGGCAAAATATTTGCATAGACATTTGCATTATATACTAGTTTTTGAAAACCAAATATTAAACTTAGAGAAAGGGAAGTAAATATTTCATTTGAGCCATATGTATGAAAATAAACAGTTTTTTAATATTATTAGATAACATATATTTTAGGTTTGATGAGTGCTTTTCACTTAATATGCCTTACAAATTAGAATTTTTCTCTCACAAAAAATGCTTCAGACAATTTTATAATGCGTATAGATAGAACTGCAAAAATTTTCCAAAGGTTATTGATTAAAATGTTTAAATTACCTTATAGAATGAGGAAAAAATGAAGAGTGACCAAGGATATCACACAGAAGAATAACAGATCAAATGCAATTGTATGAAAAGATAGCATCTTCTGTAACTCTTTAGATAATTGTGCATGTGTGCTATTTTTCATGTCTTGCAACACATTATTTTTGACTCAGAACTTTCATTCTTTGGATATGCCAAAAAAATTTACTAATTAAGATATTCGAGTCTCTAAGTCTCAAGATAAAGAAAATTATCATTAAATACTTCTGATATTGAATACTTGCATAAAAATCTCTCACCACCTTACAACAAATGACTTGCTCACACACTTACTTTATTGTTTATCACCATTCACCATCAAGTGTTTTCTTTCTCCTTTGGGACTACAGTAAATTCTCTTTTTATTGCATGTTATGTAGAAACTTTATTTAGTTTCAAACTATTATTTGTAGTATACTATATTGTGTATACTAATGTATTTACATTGTTTACTTGATATATTTACCTGCCTATAAAATTGGTTAGATATCTTGGATTAGGATGAAGCACATCACAATTTTTCCCATTTTTATGATGAAATTTTTTTTTTCATTTGAGTTTTTACTTAGAGTTTTAGAGATGAATTAAAGTTGTTAAGTGAAGTATAGGTAAACTGAGCAGGAGAATATCCCCATGTCTTATCAATTCTGCTTATTTGGTTAGTTTATTTGTTTTCCAAGGTCAACCTAGACCCTTCCTTGTTCAAGGAAGGTGATTCATAGGCATCCTTGGGTGTAAGGTCTACTCTCTCTTAATATTTCCACCAGAACACAGAGCTGACATGTTGTTTTCACTCTCATTGGCAATACATGTGGGAAATACCAGAAACAAATTATTCCTCAACTCATGTATATTTTCTCAGGACAGTTTCTTGTGATATGCCTATTTTTTATATTATTAAAAAGGTCAGGCCGGGCGCGGTGGCTCACGCCTGTAATCCTAGCTCTCTGGGAGGCCGAGGCGGGTGGATTGCTCGAGGTCAGGAGTTCAAAACCAGCCTGAGCAAGAGCGAGACCCCGTCTCTACTATAAATAGAAAGAAACTAATTGGCCAACTAATATATATAGAAAAAATTAGCCGGGCATGGTGGCTCATGCCTGTAGTCCCAGCTACTTGGGAGGCTGAGACAGAAGGATCCCTTGAGCCCAGGAGATTGAGGTTGCTGTGAGCTAGGCTGACGCCATGGCACTCACTCTAGCCTAGGCAACAAAGTGAAACTCTGTCTCAAAAAAAAAAAAAAAAAAAAAAAAAGGTCAAATTTTCCCAGTATTGGACCACTTGAAAGAGTTCTTAATCACCCTTCACCCTTCCTTCTGGAATAATGTAAGGATACATTTTTTATCACATGTATTACCCTGAGAAATTAATATATACTTTAGTTTTGTCAGTCTTAGAGTTGATAGTTTTCATTGCCAAGAATTGAAGACAGAATATTCTGGAAAATATTTTTTATCTCTCTGTGAAATGTTTGTTACTCTCTTTATAGATTCTCTTACAGATTATACACACACATTCAAATATACACACATTTCAGGGCCCATAATGTACCCTATATGCAAGCATGGAAGTTTATATCAATAAGGCAACATACAGAGTAAAATGTAACATGCTGACCAAATGGTTTAATCATCTCCATTGTTCAAACTAAGGGTGAAACTTTCTTATGAATTTTAAGAATTTCTTATGTATCTTAAGAATTCTTTCATTTTGAGGTGGGGGTAAAAGCAAGTTCTCTCTAATTCAGATTTAACACATTACCAGATTTATAGAAACCAAGGTTATAGAATGGTGAAACACAGTGACCAGTTTAATTTGAATATCATCATCTGCCTTTTGAGCATTACAAATTTGTGTATGTTTTCCCCATTACTGTAGTGTTGAAGGACTCTTAAGATAAGGATAATTTAAAAATCATTTATTAAATCTATCAAATGTTCATTAACTTCTGGTTAATAATCCAATAAAAGCAATAACATTTGAGGCAGGTGACTTCTGTGGTACTCTTTAATTCTTTCATTTCATTTATCTGATCAATCATTAGTGTCTGTGATATATGCTATATGTTTTGAATATACATTGATATACTTAATAGTCCCTATACTTAAGAAACTTACAAAAAAGTGGCAGATACAGAATAAAAAAACAGACATATAATAAATATAACATATCCCCTGGAAAAATAAAAAGATATATAGTTATGTTAGACATTTATTTAGGAGGTAGAATCCATATAATGAGGTGATCAACAGAAAAGAAACTGCTGTAGTCATATGGACTGGAAAAGCCATAGACTGATAGATTTTGGTAGTTTCAGATGAGATGTGAAGAGAAGACAAAATCATAAGTTAGATTCTATTTTAACATATTAACCAAATAAGTATCACTACCCCCAAACGCACACAAATAGAGACACAAACCAAATACCAAGTAATAGAAGGGAATTTTTAATCATTTTAATTTTAAGCAATCTGTTTACCCATGCTGAGAATTCTTGAATTTGAATGCAAGGCCTTATTACTGGCTGACAGGAAAGGTCTACTCAAAAATCAGACTGATTATGTTTGGCTAAAAATCTGAAATGGCCCTTCTGCAGTTTCTATGAATTATTCTGTCTATCATAGTATATTTATGGGTATTCAACTATTGACAGATGGGCAGCTATTTCCTTTCCACTAGAAATGGATAAGTGAAACTTGCTCTGAAGGAAAAAAAAAATACCTACAGATATCTTTCAAACATTCAGAATTTAAAGAGAAAAATTGGTGCTTGCCATTTAATAGTTTGTAATTTAAATGACAAGGGTCAATAATTTAGCTGTGTTAATTGGAACTGAGTAACAGAAGTCTCATGTTGGTTTTCTTAGGCTAAAGGGAGAATTGAAGATTAAGAAAATTGTAGACTTGACCTTAACATTCTAATTAATAATTCATCACTCTCTCATATTTGTAGATGTATTTTAACCAAATAAGGAGATAGAAGTTTCTGAGTTTGTAGATAACCTCTTAATGTCATATGCCTATTCACACTGAGACTTAAACATTTTCTTTCAATGCCCTGATTTTAGGAGAAAGAACCTTTTTTAATAGAACTGTCTTGGTGATGATTATTCATATACTAGATTAGTCAAAAACTTATACATATCATCTGTTGTGAGACTGGTACCAATCATTGGGATATAGCACTGAATAGGAGACAATCCCTGCCTTCAAAATACTCCCTTTCCAACTGGCAAAAATATATCACTTAGAATTGTGTTTTCCTGCAACCTGTAACAGAAACCCCACTATATAGGCTTTAATAAGTAAAAGGATAGGGCTGACAATTCAATTCTAGTACAGTGGCTACATGATATCATCACAAAATCACTCTGCCATTCTTCACATGTCTGTCTTTCTGATAATCACAGATGGTGGCTTCATCTACCTATGTTGTTTCTATGATCCAGAGGAGGGCAGAAGTCAAAGGGCAAATGAAATGTGATGGCTAATAATTCTTTCTTCATAACTATGTAAAGTAGACTTCTGCTCACATCTCATTAACACAAGTCTATATGATCATATGACTCCCTCTAGGTACCAGAAACCTTAAGTTATCTGAAATCAGAACTGCTATACCAGCTTTCTTTTCCTTTCCATTTGCATGGAATATTGTTTTCCATCCCTTCACCTTGAGTGTGAATGCATTCTTGTGGGTTAGATGTGTTTCCTGAAGACAGCAGATACTTGGCTTGTGTATATTTCTCTATCTCACTGGCCGATGTCTCTTTAGCGGGCAGTTCATGTCATTCACATTTGATAGGTGGGTGGATTTCTGTTCATTCTGCTGAGTTTAACTTTGTTGCTTTGTTTTCTCTCTTGAGCCATTCTAGTATCTGGATTTTGACTTTTAGCTTTTGGATGATTTTACACTGGTGATTGTCTATTGGGCTGATTTCATGTGTAATGCTGTTCTGAGTACTATCTGGATGGTAGGTCTTGTCTTGATGAATTCCCTCAGTGTTTGCTTGTCTGAGGTATTTCTTTTTCCTTCATATAGGAAACTTAGTTTTGTAGGATACAAAATTCTAGGCTGGGCATTCTTCTGTTTGAGAAGACTGAGAATGGGGCCCCAGTCCCTTCTAGCTTTTACGGTCTCAGCTGAGATGTCTGTAGTTAGCCTGATGTGTTTTTCTCTGTAGGTTACCTGCTGCCTTCACCTTACAGCTTGTAGGAGTGCCCCTTTTGTGTTTATTTTGGCCAGTCTGATGACTATGTGTCATGGTGTCTTCCTGTTTGCAATGAATCTCCCAGGAGTCCTTTGAGCTTCTTGTACCTGGATATCTAAATTTCTAGCAAGGCCAGGGAAATTTTCCTC
Organism: Microcebus murinus; assembly: GCF_040939455.1. Taxonomy (NCBI): domain Eukaryota; kingdom Metazoa; phylum Chordata; class Mammalia; order Primates; family Cheirogaleidae; genus Microcebus; species Microcebus murinus. Next base: position 23,955,188 of record NC_134116.1, on the reverse strand, counting down.
CATTATTCCTGCAAACAGGTTATCCAACTCTTGTGTATTTTCTTCTTTGCCCTCAGGGATGCCTATGAATAATCCCACATAATCCCACATTTTTTGTAACCTTTGCTCTTTTCTCTTATTTCTTTGTTCTATCCTTGTCACTGACTTGTTTAATTGAAAGGTGTTATCTTCACTCCCTGAGATTTTTTTCTTCTGCTTGATCTAACCTATTCTTGAGGCTTTCCACTGTGTTTTGTAATTCATTGAATAAAGTTTTCATTTCCAGAAGTTCTGTTTGATTTTTCAATATTTCAATTTCTTTACTGAATTTTTTATTCATTTCCTGGATTTCTTTTTTGTGGTTTATTTGTGTTGGATTTCCATTTTATCTTACATTTTATTATGAGTTTTCTTACTCTTACTTGAGTTTTCTTACAATCCATGTTCAAAATTCTTCATCTGTCATTTCAGTGTTCTGATTTTAGTTGGTATCCATTGCTAAAGAGCTGGTGTTCTGTTTTAGGGGTGCCTTTTTGGTTTGAATCTTCATATTTATGGAGTTCTTTCACTAATTCCTTCCCATCTGGAGCACCTGTTGCTTCTTACTTTTGGATTTTCATTTAGATAATATAGGTTAAGTAATTCTTATGCATTAGTTCACTCAGAACAAATTATGAACAAGAAAGACATAAGACAGAAAATTGAAGATAATTTTAAATAGATGGATGGGAAATAGAATAGTATGGAAAGTGGATTAAGAAGTAATGGTTAAAGAAACAAAAATCTAAGTGGAACTAGTCTCTTGATTATTAAGAGAAAGCATAATTTTTGGAGAACAAGAAGGGGTGGTTTAAGACTGTCCAATGTTAAGTTCAGTAAGACTTGCATAGGAACTGTTCCTTGAAATTGAATATTTAATAATCATTCATGAGCTTAGAGGAAAAGATTCAGTAAAGCTAGAAGAGAATAAGGCAGATATCAGTGGATTATGATAAAAGCAGAAGTGTATATTTCATATTGTGGAAACTTGGAAGAGAAATAGAAGGAAAGAGAACAGATGATAGGTAGAAGTTGATCATAATATTATAACAGGGTAATTTGTGTGTGTATGTATTTACATGTGTGTGTGTATGTGTGTGTGTGTGTGTGTGAGAGAGAGAGAGAGAGAGAGAGAGAGAGAGAGAGAGAGAAAGAAAGAGAGAGAAAGAGAGAGAGGTCTGAGCATAGCATATGTTGACAAAGCCAGTAAGGCAGATACTGTATACTCAAGTAGAGAAGGAAAAATTAAAAGAAGACCATGCCTGAAAGCCAATGGGAGTGGGGAGTGTTTTTATGTAGAAACATTTACGCCTATTCACGTGACAGATGTTGCACAACTGATTTTTATGCTGATTATGAATTTTTTCACATCAACTGCCTACCATAACCAAAATATTGGGTCCATTACTATCATTTCATGTATACAAAACTAAATGGGTAAAACATCTACTGATAACTGCATAATGAACAACATTTTATTATTATGAAATGGCAACATGGCAGTTTTTAAATTTCCATTTCAAATAATTTTATTTATATTTTATTTTCTTCATGGATAGCCTCACCCTTTCCAGGAAGTAGTGATAGATCTGTGAAGAATAAGAAAATGTCTCCATTCTAAATAATGCTGTTCAATTAAGTGTTAATGTTTGTTTTGACATGAATGTAATCTTAGAGCCACAAAATTTTGTTTGATATCTACCATCAAGGAGTGAATAAAAACTAAAGGTAATGGAAAACACAGCTCTTCCTTCAAAAGTCCATATGACTCTTACAACAATAGTCCCTAAAGAATATAGTATTTGTCTCTGGGATGATTGTTTATGACTATAGTGGGTCACATGGAAAAAGCCATAAATCTGGTTTTGTGTTTTTTGTTTTATTTTTTCCAAAATAGAATGTTGGCCTCCCCTCTTCTTCCTAAAGTAGCCATTTACCTGGAAAATGAGTGGTTGCAAATAATAGTAAGATTCTGTAATTCTTTACTGCTTCAAAAATGAGTGTAGAGATGGAGCATTCTCCCCTCCTGCTCTTTTTTCTGCCTTGATGTATACACAGAAAAACTGAAGAATTCATGGCAGGGCCTCATTTCCCACCCCAAAATAACTTCCTTGGGGACTCAGGCAGAGTGCATTAGGACCTGCGTGAGTGTATACACACACACACACACACACACACACACACACACACACACACACACATACACACTCACATGCAGAATCTTACTTCAGATCTTCCCTGGACATTATTTTACTTTCCTGGCTCTAACTTCCCCACCTAGAGTGGGAGCACTCAACTTTTGGGGCTACCTTTCTTCATTCACCTCTGCCTGGCCAGTGTTTTCCCAGGACCAGATGGAAGCCCACCCTGGAAATTACAGAAGTTAGATGAATGGCAGCAAATAAGTTGTTTCTAAACTAATTAGAAGATTAAAGGGGAAAAACCTTGGAATGCTGTGAACAATCCATGGCAATAAAATAGAGAGGACTGACTTGTAATTACAAAGAAGTTAAATTTATTCTCTCTCCATTTCTGTTTGATTCCCAGGTTCTTACATACCCTGCCACACATAGGTAAGCACTCAGTTTGCAGGATTCGGGATCATATAAATAGATAGAAATTTAGCCTTCCACAAAAACCTTGTATAAATATATGCTCACCATAATGTAGGAAGATCATTTTTCCTTAGTTTAGGCTTCTCAGGGTTTATTGTTTTTTTTCTTAATGTGTTAGAAAGAAGTGGTTGAGTAGAGAGAGTAATGAGGAGGATCTTTCAAAATAAAACAAATATACTACCAATCTACCAATATGTTGATGGTAGTTTAAGATAATGATAAATATTTTGAGTCCTGTCTGTGAGTCAGGAGGTCATGTTGCTGGTTTAAGTATATATTTTTTGAAAGTAGTTTTCACATTCATTTCTCTTACTCACTAAAGTGTATTTATTAATATATATACTTTTCTACAGAATTTGAAAAAGATTTAATTCCTATTTTTACAATAAAGGAACATTTGTGGTTAAATATTTTTATGAAGCCTATTTATGTACAAGTTATAAAACATAAGTTTTCATTTTGGGGGCAAAACTACCTAGGAGTGGGATTGTTGCCATATGAATAGTGTATGTTAAAAATTATTATATACATTCACATCTATACTTGGTATTATCATAATGTTTTCCATCCTAATGGTATGTGGTGGTATCTCATTGTAATTTTAGGTTGCATTTTCTAATGATGTTGAGCATCTTGTCATATCCTTATGTATAATTAATATTTTCATTGAAATATCTGTTTAATCTTTTACTCACATTTTATTGGATTGGTTGTTTCTTTATTAAATTTTGGGATCATTATATATTCAGAATACAATTCCTTTATCACATGTGTGATTTGAAATATTTATCCTAGCCTGTAGCTTGTCTGTTCATTCTCTAAACAGCATCTTTCAGAGCAAAACATTAATTTTGATCAAGTTTAATTTATCTATTTTTTCACAAATTAATTTCTATTTTTGCATCTAAGAACACTTTGCTTAATCCTAAAATCACAAAGTTTTTTTTTCCTTGTATTTATTCCTAAAAGTTTATCATTATCATTGAAGTAATTTTTGTGTTATATATAAAGTATAAGCTAATATTCATTTCTGGTATATGGATGCCCAAGATTTCTAGCACTATTTGTTGAAAACAATATCTTTTTATCCATTGCATTGCCTTTGTACCTTTTCAAAATTGTTAACTATATTTGTGGGGTTCTATTTTTGGACATTCTATTCTGTTCCATTGGTAGTTGTATCTGATTTTTTTTTTTTACCAGTATTATCTAGATTATAGTAGCTATAAAATAACTCTTAAATTCACATAACATGATTCCTCCAACTTGGTTCTTTGTAAAAATTCTTTAGTTAATTTTATTTTTCTACCTTTCTTTATACATTTTAGAATTGATTTATTTATATTTGCAAAAAAAATACTGGGATTTTGATTTGTACTTAACTGAACCTATGGGTGTATTTGGTAAGAATTGACATCTCAATAATATTAAGTTTTCCAATCTATGAACACCATATATCTCTCCTTCTATTAAAGTCTGTGATTTTTTTCATCAGTGTTTTATAGCTGTTAAAATACTAATTCTGCATGCATTTTGGTAAATTTATACATAAGCACTTCATTTATTATGGCATTCTAAATGGTACTTCTTTCCGTTTCTGTTTTCAAATGTTCATTGCTAATGTATGTAAATATGATTGATTTTGTATATTGAGTTAGTATGCTATAGTCTTGCTAAACTCACATATTAGATTTAGGAGCTTTAAGATTATTTAGGATGTTTTTACATAGATTATTTTGTTGTCTGCAAATAAAAACAGTTTTCTTTCTTTCTTTTAAATGTGGATGCATTGATTCTTTTTTCTGCATTACTGATCTGCCTAGGACCTTTAGTATAAAGCATGAATGTAAGTGGTAAGGGCAGACATGGTTGCCTTGTACCCCATCTTAGGGGGAATCAGTCAGACAGTCATCATTAAGTATAATTTAGTGATAGGTTTGTTTGTTTGTCTTATAGACATCCTTTATCAGGTTAAGTTTCCTTCTATGCCCAGTTTGCTGAGTTTTTATAAAGAACAGATGTTGATTTTTGTCAAATGCTTTTGATGCATTGACTGAAATGATGTGATGTTTGTCATCTATCTGTTATTGTTGTGAGTTATACTGATTGAACTTTGTATGTTAAACCAGCCTTACATTCTTGGTATAAACCACTTGGTTATAAAGTATTTCCTTTAAAAAATATTGCTAGATTTTATTTCTTAATATTTTATTTATATATATATATATATATTTTAAAGATATTGGTTTGAATTTAGAATTCCTTCATTTTGCCTAATTCTTGGTATAAACCACTTGGTTTTAAAGCATTGTCTTTTAAAAAAAATTGCTAGATTTTATTTCTTAATATTTAGTTTTTATATATATTTTAAAAGGATATTGGTTTGCATTTATCAGTTCTAGGTGCCTGTGTCACTACAACAGTGAGGCTTCAAACTAGGACTGGCTTTCAGGCAAGACTAGGTGGGAAAAAAGAAAAACAAGAGGATTATTTTTCTACCTGTGCTGCTTCTTACAGAGGCCAAATTCCCTGATGTTCTAGCTAGAAAGAGTTTCTCTCAGAAATTTTGTCTACTCTGGTTTCAAAGCTATGAGAAAAAAGAAAAGAAAAACCAAACCTATCCCTGTTATAGGTCATTATTCATATTTTGATCTCATGTTCAATCCATCTACTATTGTTTATGTTTAAGAGTTCTCATTTGTTGCCTTTTATGTCCAGTTTTAATTTCAATCAGTAGAAGAAATAGGCTGTGGTAAGCATGCTTTATCTTGAGTTGTGCCAGAAATCTATAGTCAAGTCTTTTAAAATAATTTTTAGTTGAATGCTAAGTTAGGCTAGTACCCATCATTCTATTTCTGTTTTCTTAAGATAGAAGAAAAGGTTTTAAGCACTTTGACCACTATAGATTCATAAATTCCTTCATTTTGCCTACATACATTTACATTAGCATTTTAGTTGTAAAATAAATTCTATGTTATTATCTGAACTAATTCTCCCATAACTTTGCAAAAAAGTGAAATTCTTTGGATTTCATTTTTTGGATAATTACTTGTATAGCATTGTTTCATTTTACTCAATTTTGGATAATTATTTTGTAGTTCTGTTTCATTTTACTCAATAAGTGAATTCTGAAAATCACTCTGTTAACACTGATTTCTCTTTACAATGATCTCATAATAAGAGCTCTCGATAGAAAGAATGAAGAGAAGCACTGGATCTATATTTGTACAGAACAGGCTACCAGCAGGTGCCACTGAGACCACTCTCAGTCATGATATAAGTAGAAATGTCATATAGGAATGTGCATATCAGAAGAGGGTTTGCAGATAACACAGATTCTAGAAAAGTTGGCCAATCAGACAATGAATGCAGGTGTTGAAGCACTGAACAAAAATAAGCTACTTTAATTACTCACGAAAGGGAAATCCAGCAACTCATTATTTCATCCACTAATTTATAGGCTATACAATACCCTTTAAAAGTAGGAAGAAGAAGTAAACTCTTCATAAAAGTTATACTGTGTGACAAATCCAATGCTTCTCTTCTTTTGCTGCAGTGCCTTTCCTTTTAATGACTACTTGTGAAATAAAGGACACATTATCCTCCCTTGTGAATCCCTTTTATGTACTAAGATTTATGTTTTTGTGTTGATCCATTTTAATTACTCTATCATTTTCTTTCCACATAAAAATATGTTTATACACGTATATGTATAGATATTAAATATTTGTAATATTGCTAAGATTGTACTTATATTGATATTTTAAGTACTTTTACTTAATAGGATTGAAAAATGGAGATTTGAAATTTTATCTAGTTCATCTATGAACCTTTCCCTTATGATTTCCAGCTTTGGATGAGTTGATATTAACAGGGCCTTTGCCTCACCCCAGATTATATAAATATGAATTTGCATTTGAATAAATATGAAAATTTACTTTTAACTTTTAAGTTTTTAATTCATCTAGAAATTATTGTGGTAATATTATTATGTTTTGCCCACTAGCAAAGTTATAAATTCCAGCAGTAATCTTTTTCTGAAAAAATCAATTAGGTTTCTATTGAACATGTTCACTGATACCTCACTATGCAAGGGACAGATACAGATGGCCACAGCCTCTCTATCCAACTATGTATGTCGAAGAAAACTTAGTATTTCTTCCTTTTAAAAAATAGACATAATCCTTCTCCATATTCTTAAATTGCTATTATAACCTTAATTCTATTCTTAAGAATCCTTTATTCTATTTTATGGTGGTTGATGTGATGATCCCATTCATATGTCATAGGGGTTGCCCCTGAGCCAATGGACTTAGTCATATGGTGGAGAAGCATGTTTGGGGGGGGGGCTGGGGGGGGTTCTCGTTCAGATCTCCATCTCTCCTCACTGTTATTTATGGTGAAGCCTTATCTGTCTTCTGCTTTTTGAAGAAAAGTCACACAAGTGATTGCTAAATTGATCTGTCAAGTCTAGCTACCATTCATCTATGTCTCACAGAGCCCCTCCTAGACTAAACATACCACTCTCGAGAGTATTTCTGTGACTTTATCCTGTGTGAAAAGGAGATAGCCGAGAGGAAGGATAGGGAGAAGCATGTGGAAAGTTGACCCACATATCTGTTTCCATATATACCTCTTCAAGCTTCTTGATTTCTGCTTCTTTTCCCGGTCCTTATCCACAGAGATTTTATGTTGAAAAACTGCTTCTATATTGGCATCGTGTGTACTGGGAGCTGTGGGTCTCTTCTCCCTGCTAAACCATCAGGAGAATCCTCTCCAACCTCAGACTTCCAGAAAGTCATCACATCTTCTTGGTATCTGACCCCTTTTCTCTCATTCATAAGATATTTATGGCTGCTTGGGATTTTGGCCAAGTGAAAAGTGTCTTTTCTAAAGGATTGCTGAAATGGGAAGAAAGTGCCAAATCTATTTGCTTACAAATCTATAGTATAGGAAAAAAATTAGGATTGGAATGAAAGTAAGGTTATGTTCATCCAATTACCATGTTTAATAATTAAACCAAGGTCACACAAGAAATTAACTCCATTTCAGTCTTTCTTAGAAGCAACTTGTAACAAATCACACACCTTAATGCTCTAATATTAGTCCAATGGTCGTAGCAATATTCCAAATAACACATGATCTACAGAATGCAACTATTAAAATAGTTCTACAAATACAAATTAAATGGTAATTTCTTTTACATAGGAGCTTTAAAAAATTGTAGTTGGAGAACAGGAAGCTTAGGCATTTTAAGATGCCTTTTGACTTTCAACTTTAGCTCACAGTGAGGTTTTCTGGGTTTTATAAACAACGCTGTTTCGTGATCTGCTGGCCATTTTGCTTTTAGCAACCACAAACTTTTTGGCCTCTTATAGGCCCAGAAGCCTGAAACTTCTAGAAAGACACTGTCTTCACCATCTTCTCAGTAGCAGAGAAGTGTGAAAACAAAGTTCCAATTCTTCCTCCTCTTGTTTCAGCCTGCTGGCGTTTAATTAGGTGCTTATCCTAACACCTTAGAACATACTTTCTGTACATGATTTAATTCGCAAGACATCAAATTTGCTTTTTTCTCAGAGTTTCTCCAACTTCTCAAAATTTCATGTAGGCAGTTTTCTCACTGTGACCTCATCTTCCATTCAGAGCAAGAATAGCATCTGTTGCTTCTGTTATGGTTTAATATCTTTAGTGTGTTACGAATCTGCTTTGCTGGTATCCTTTTCTTAATCAATAAGTCAGTCTTCTTTTTTTTTTTTTTTTTTGGCCATCTAATTTTATTCCATACAGTTCTTCTTAAAGAGACCAGATCTTTCCCCCCCTCTCTTCAGAATGGTTAAGATTTATTGACAATAAGAAAAACAATTTTTAAAAATATTTTAAAACACAAATTATTTCCTCATTCTGCTTTTACACACTGAAAATACAAAATATATAAAAAATATGTATGCTCCAATCAAGTTGCTCATGTATAAAGGAAATGTTTATTCTTTGATACTGATCTTTTTTTTTGATTGAGAAAATTTATGAGGCCAGAATATCTTATCTTATAACTATGGTTTACTTACAAATAACTGATAAATAAAATGGATAGTTACCATAATAAAAATTATTAATACTCACAAATAGTTCTAAAATATGTGCAAGTGCTAATTTGTAAATATGAAGGAAGTTCTTAATTTGAAATTTACAGACTAGAAAATATTTGTAAGATTGTTATATTACATGGCATCCATATCTGGAGTACTTCTTATATTGAGCTTACTATGATTTTAGGGACTGACTTTTAAACATAAAAATAAAAAAGACAGAGTTGGACTTTCTTCCGTTTATTACAAGTTTTACAAGGAGCTGGAGCCTCATTTATGTCACCATGGATTTATTTTAGAGGTTTGGACTTGCAAAATATGTGCCAGAATTTGAATGCCTTACACAATTTTTGAAAAGCAACTATAATATGTAACGCATTGACCTTTTAGTGTTCATTTTGATTGGTTAATGGTTACACCTTTACCACTCAGACTATAAACAAAGGGGAAAAATGAATAAATAAAGGTCAGAGAAGTTAAATGACATAATTTATGAAACTATACTTTTCCTATGAATAAAAATGATTAAAATTTATATACTTGTCTTTTAAACATATATGTAAGAAATAGATATCCTTAAAAATTAATTCAAAACATAAATTACCAAACACTATTTTCTCAATTTTGTTTTGAATAAACCTTATTTATTTACCTTTTTCTAGACAGTCATATTTCTTCATTGAACATTTTTCAAATTATTTTTTAAAATGAATAGCAACTGGGTTTGCATATAGTTGTAATAACACTAGAAAATGGTCGAGATTTAAGTTTTTGTTTTCAACTTTGTTTCTCTGGTTCTTAGCACATACTGGCTTAATAAAAAATATTTGACAAAATTGAAATCTCAAAGGTACATATAAATTGTAAATAAGCACCCAAAGAAAGATAGATATATTCATTCAATAAAATCTTAGAAATCTTTAGAATAGTCTTCCAGAATTATTGGCCCTTCCATCTTGCTCTGGATGGAATGGAAAAGAAAGTTCTCTCTGGTGTAAGATTATTCTTTGAGCTCCAACTAAGAAAAAATATATATAACTGAAAAAAACTGGATATTACAACTGGTGTGAGCAGTAAGTCATACTGGTCAGGAGCACTCATAGTAGAAACTGTTTAGAAAAGGTCCTTTTTTCTTGAAATTACACAGTAATGCAGAAAATGACATTGCAAAAAGGAAAAATACATAGGCAAGAGCTTAGAAAGAAAGTAGAGATAGCCTAGAAAGAAAGCATAGGCAGGAGCATTGTTATTAATAACAGAAGCTGAAGTGACAATGAGAGGTAGAGTGTAGAAAGCAATTAACACTCTTGAGAGTTGAGAATGGGGAGAGTGGATATTGAATGACTAATGGATCAAAATAGTCACGCATATGTCAAAATTATATGGATTTTAAAGAGTCTGATTTAGGCATACACATAGAGGATCTCCATTGTATGCATGAATCCTGTGTGAATTTGGTGTTTAAGAAGAGAGGCAAACTGCTGCATTTGCCAATATAACCTGGGGGTGGTGGTGGTGAGGAGCAGGATAAAAAGCTGTAGTGACTACTACTCCAGGTCATGCAAGTATTTTAAGAGGAAAAACAATGTAATAACAGAAGAGGAAAGTGGTAATTATATGGGATGGAGTGGTAGACAGCTTCTTATCTCAACACCCAGTATCTTGTATAATACCCTCCTCTTGAATGTGGGCTGAACCTAACGCTTTGCTGCTAAAAAAACAGAATTCGGCAAAAGTAATGCAATGTTCCTTCTGTGATTCGGTCACAAAAACTATGGCTTGCATGTTGCTGTTCTGTCCCCCTTGCTGGCATTCTCTCCTGCTCTCTCTCTTCCTTGCTGTGAGAAGAGCTGCCGTGTTTTGAGATGCCACACAACCAAGGGAGTCTTCAGTCCCGTAACTGGCAAGAAGCTAAATTCTGTCAACAACCATGTGAGTGAACTTGGAAAGGAATCTTTCCTTGTTGAGTATCGAGATGACTGTAGCCTTCTCAAGAGAGAGAGGTTCTGAGGAAACTGCTAAGCCACACCTGAACTCCCATCCAGCAAATACTATGCGATAAAAAATGCATGCCATTTTACAATGCTAAATTTGGGGGCAATATGTTACTCAGAAATAGATAACTAATAAAGATGGTTTGACAACAAGACAATAGATGATAGAAAAGAATTAGGAGACTATTTTAACAGCCCAAGAAAGAGGTATGACTGATCTGAATTAGGGTGGTAACTGTGAATGATGTAAAAGGTAGGTGTGATATTAATAGATTCTACAATGTAAGACTTTACAGGACCTACCAATATGTGTGTGTGTTGGGGGGAGAACAGGGAGAGAAGGGGAGAGAGAAGACTTTTCATGCTGCCTCTGACATATATATCAAAGGATACTGATACCTAATTTTAAAAAATTAAAATATTGGCTTTTATAGAATAAAATGAAGTTATATGGAGTAAAAATTATATTTTAAATTACCAAATTCTTTTTTGTTGTTTAAATTTACTATTAATAGAGCTAGATAAGGATCTCCTTAATAGGGTTCAAGAACCAGAACCATACATAATGATACTCATGGTGCGGTGGATTAAAGATTAATATTCTTGGATCAGCAGAGCAGAACTAAGCATTCAAACACAAGCCTTAGGTCTGGAATAATGGATATATCTAAGTAGATTTCAACCATCTAAGGGTATATGCCTGGTACAGGGAAATGGACAAAATGATAAGTAAACAGAGATAAAAGCACTGTGATGGATGCTTAAAATTGAAATGTGTAAAGGTAATATTTAATCACAGAAGATTTTTGGTATTGCCTAAAATTTTATAATGAGACTGTATTATTTATATAAAACAACTATTTTTTATTTTATTTTTTATTATTTCAAAATATCATAGGAGTTCAAATGTTTTGGTTACATGGATCACTTTTACTGTGCTTGAGTCAGGGTTATAAGTGTGCCTGTCACTTGGATAGTGTTCATTGTATCTGTTAGGTAAGTTTTCACCCATACCCTCATGCACTCAACCCCTTCTTGATTTCCACTGAGTTTTACTTCCCTGTTTGCACATGTGTACTCATTGGTTAGTTCTAATTTAATAGGGAATACATACAGTGCTTTTTTTCCATGCTTTAGATACTTCACTTAGGATAACAATCTCTAGTTCCATCCAAATTGATGCAAAATTAATTTATTCTTCTTCATGGCTGAGTAATATTCCCTAGAATACATATACCACATTTCATTAATCCACTCGTGAATTGATTGGTACTTGGGTTGATTCCACATCTTTGCAATTGTTAATTGCACTGCAATAAACATTCAAGTGAAATGTTCCTACATTGTAGGAAATTTTTCCTACAATGACTTATTTTAATTTGGGTAAATACCCAGTAGTAGGATCACTGGATCAAATGGTAGGTCTAATTTATTTTAAGGATTCTCCATACTGTTTTTCTTAGAGGTTTACAATTCCACCAAGAGTGTATAAGTATTAATGTTTTCTGCATCCATGCCAGCATCTATTTTTGAATTTTTCATAACAGCCATTCTAACTACGGTAAGGTGATACATCATTGTCGTTTTAATTTGCATTTCCCTGATGATTAGTAACATTGAGCATTTTTTTATATGTTTGTTGGCTATTTGTCTTTATTCTTTTAAAGTTTCTGTTCATGTCTTTTGCCCACTTTTTAATGGGGTTGGGTGATTTTTTTCTTGCTAACTTGCTTGATTTCTTCATAAATTCTGGTTGTAAGTGCTTTATTTGATGTATAGCTAGTGAATATTTTCTCCTATTCAGTAGTTGTCTATTTGCTGTGTTGATTATTTTTTTAGTAGTGCAGAAGTGTTTTAATTTAATCAAGTCCCATATATTTTGGTTGTTGCTGTGATTGCTATTGCGGTCTTTTTCATAAATTCGTTGCCTAGGTCGATGTCTAGAAGAGTTTTTCCAACATTTCCTTCTAGCATTCTTATGGTTTCATGCCTTAAATTTAGTGTTTTTATACATTTTGAATTAATTTTTGTGACTCCTTAGAGATATGGATTCTGTTTCTTTATTCTATATGTGACTATCCAATTCTCCCAGCACCATTTATTGAATAGGGCTTCTTTTACACAGTGTATATTGTGGTCAGCTTTGTCAAAAATCAGTTGGCTGTATGTGGATGGTTTTATATCTGGATTCTGTGTTGTAAATCTGTAATTTACAACAATTCTGTGTTGTAAATCTGTAAACCAATATTGCATTGGTTTATTTTTGTGCCCACACTATGCTGTTTTGGTTACTATAGCCTTGTAGTATACTTTGAAGTCTCATAATGTGATGCTTCCAGATTTGTTGTTTTTGCTTAAGATTGCTTTGACTTTTGGGCTCTTTTCTGGTTCCAAGCATAGAATTATTTTTTTTCTAGATCTGTGAAATATGACATTGGTATTTTGATGGGGATTGCATGGAATCTGTAAATTACTTTGGGCAGTATGGGCATTTTAACAATGTTGATGCTACAGATCCATGACCATATGGTTTTCCATTTGTTTGTGTCATCTGTAATTTCTTTCCTATGAACTTTTGTTTCATAGTTCTCTTTGTAGAGATCTTTCACCTCCTTGGTTAAGTATTAATATATTCCTAGGTATTGTATTTTCTTTGTGGCTATTGTGAATGATATTGAGTCTTTGATTTGACTCTTAGCTTGACTATTATTGGTGTATGAGAATGCTACTGATTTGTGTTTGTTGATTTTATATCCTGAAACTTTGCTGAATTTATCAGTTCGAGGAGTCTCTTGGTATAATAGGTGGTATTTTCTAGATTTAAGATCATATTGTCAGCAAAGGGGGGTATAGTTTGACCTCCTCTTCCCAATTTGGACACCCTTTATTTCTTTCTCTTACCTGATTGCTCTGGCTAGTACTTCTAGCACTATGATGAATAGAAGTGAAGAAAGTGGGCACCCTTGTTTTGTTCCAGTTCTTAGTGGAAATCCTTTCAACTTTTCCCCACTCAGTATAATGTTGGCCATGGTCTTGTCCTATGTGGCTTTTATTTTATTATTATTTATTTTTATTTTTATTTTTAAGACAGAATCTCGCTTTGTTGCACAGGCTAGGGTGAGTGCCATGGTGTCAGCCTACCTCAGCAACCTCAAACTCCCGGGCTCAAGCAATCCTCCTGCCTCAGCCTCCTGAGTAGCTGGGACTACAGGCATGTGCCACTGTGCCCGGCTCATTTTTTTCTATGTATATTAGTTGGCCAATTAATTTCTTTCTATTTATAGTAGAGACGTGGTCTCACTCTTGCTCAGGCTGGTTTCAAACTCCTGACCTTGAGCAATCCGCCAGCCTCTGCCTCCCAAAGTGCTAGGATTACAGGCATGAGCCACCACGCCCGGCCTCTATGTGGCTTTTATAATTTTGATATATCTTCCTTCAATGCCTAGTTTGTCAAGGGTTTTTATAATATTATGAAAGGGGGCTGGATTTGTGGAATACTTTTTCTCCATCTGTTCAGATAATCATATGGTCTTTGTTTTTGCTTCTGTGCTGAATCACATTTATTGATTTACGTATGTTGAACTATCCTGGCATTCTTGGAATGAAGCTCACTTGGGCAGGGTGGATTCCTTTCTTGATGTGCTGTTGAATTCATTTTGCTAGTGCTTTATTGGGAATTTTTGCCTCTATATTCATAAGGGATATTGGTCTCTAGTTTTCTTTTTCTGTGGTGTTCTTTCCTGGTTTTTGTATGAAGGTGATACTGGCTTCATAGAATGAGTTGGGGAGGACTCCCTCCTTCTCGGTGTTATGGAATAATTGCTGCAATATGGGTACCAGCTCTTCTTTGTAGGTCTGGTAAAATTTGGCTGTGAATCCATTTGGTTTGGGCTTTTTGTTGTTGTTGTTGGAAGCTTTTCTTATTGTTTTAATCTCATTGTTCATTATAAGTCTGCTCAGGAATTCTATTTCTACCTGATTGAGTCTTGGGAGGTTGTGTGTTTCCAGACATCTACATTTTCTAGTTTATGTATGTAGATATTTTGATAGTATTTGCAGATGATACTTTGTATTTCTGTGGTATCAGTTGTAATATCTCCTTTTTCATATCTGATTGGGCTCTTTGGGTCATTTATCTTCTATTCTTGATTAATCAAGTAAGAGATCAATCAAGTTTATCTTTTCAAAGAACCACTTTTTGTTTCATTGATCCTTGGTATTGTTTTTTTAATTTTGTTTTAGTTTCCATTTTGTTTAGTTCTGCTCTTACCTTAGTTATTTCTTTTCTTCTGGCTTTAGATTTGATTTGCTCTTCCTTTTCTAGTTTCTTGAGACTTATCATTAGATTGCTGATTTGTGATCTTTCCTTCTTTTCAATGTAGGCATTTAAGGCTATGAATTTTCCCCTTCGGACTCCTTTTGCTGAATCCCATAGATTGTGATAGCTTATGTCTCCTTTGTCATTCAGTTCGAGGAAACTTTTGATTTCCATTTTAATTTCATTATTGAGCCAATAATCATTCAGCAGCAGATTATTTAATTTCCATGACTTTGTGTAGAATTGAGTCTTTCTCTTGGAGTTGACTTCCGTTTTTATTCCACTGTGGTCTCAGAAGACACATGGTGTGATTTCTATGTTTTCAATATGCTGAAATGTGTTTTGCAGCCTAAGATATGAGCAATCTTGGAGAATGTTCCATACATTGATGAAAATAATGTATAATCAATAGTTTGGGGTAAAATGTTCTGTAAATATCTGTTAGACCTGTTTGTTCTAAAGTCCTATTTAAGTCCAGTGTTTCTTTAGTTTCTGCTTGATTGATCTGTTCAGTTCTGTCAGTGCAGTATTGAAGTCCCTGGCAATTATGATGGTGTTGTTTACCTCTTAGAGCTGTAAGACACATTTGGGAAATTTCAATCTACTCATTTTTTCAAATGAGATACTTATTAGTCTCAACAAAATGAAGTGATTTCTTTAAGGTCACACATTTAAATAGTTAACAGGAGAATGTGTCCTAGAATTTTAGTCAAATACCAATCCAACCCCTCCCCCAAACTGCTAAGGTCTCAAATTTTATCTATTTTTTCTCAAATTATTTGTAGACTATTTAACAAATTATTTTCTTAATTTTTGGCATTTCTTTGTCGTAATTTTACAGTTTATGTAAAGAAAAGTAGATTAGGGTGATTTTATTGTAAAGGTGAAAATCAGAATGACATTTGTGAAGCTATAACACTTGTTACCATCTGGCATACACAAGGGTGTCATACTAAATGGTATCTGAATGAGCTCCTTTTGGAAGTAAACCATTAATAGATTAGGAAACTTTAGGGGAATCTCTCCTTTTTAATAGAGTATTTGAGAATGAATTCTGCATATCTGGCCAATGAAGGAAATCTAGATTAGTTGCCAAAACCAGGTCTTAAATCAATTTGCAATCCTTCACCGTTTTTCAAAGAGGCAATGAAAATTGTGATGAATTAAATAAAAAACCTTTATAAGGAGGGGGAGCCCGTACATTGGCAATGTATAATAATTAAAGTTTCCTTCTTCCCTATTTCCCTCCTTTTTATCCTTCTTCTTTTTTTCTTCTTTTTATTTCAGTGACATTAGTCTCATGGGGATAAATGGTTAAAAGACAATGATTACAGCACATGCAGTTGAGTGACATAAAGTTTGTAGTCCCTCTTAGAAATACATCCATACATTGGGATAATAAAAAGAAATAGCAAGAAAAGAAATCTAAGCTAATAATGGAAACTGCTAATTCCCATAGTCCATGTTGAAAATACATGATCTTTCTGCAAGTGGAGACATCTGAGATGCTAGTATTGTCCATTCTGTTCCTCATGACTGAGCCAGGTGAGGCAAAATACAGAAGATGAGTTGGGGGAAGAAAAACCGCTACCTCGGCAAGGTCTATAAACAGTAACACCATCTACATCATTAACTAGGGAATGCATGTAAAAATTAAAGCACTCTTGGTAATATGGGCTAGCTTCACTTCCGTAGAGTGTGGTTAATAGAAATCTGATTCACCAGATGACATAGAGTTGTCTAGACTTCATCTTCAGCCAATCCATGTTGGAATTTATTTACTTGTTTTCCTGAGAAGGAGTAGATGTTAAGTTTTGTTCTGTCTTTGATTCTGGAAATAGGTTACTGTGTCTGTCATGTCAGGAAGATGATATGGGGATAACTAGACAATTGACAGGCATTTTCTCTGTAGTAAATTACTTGTATCAAGCCACAAATAAGTGCACATTTGAGGGAAATGTATGTTAAAATATATATGTTAAAAAAATTATGTTAATATGTATTACCTTGGTGGATATTTACACATTCCTCATGCATATAAACACCTAGTTAAAGAGATGCAGGCTTTTGGCGTGTTAAATTAAAATGACTCCTTGATGATATACTGCCAAAAAATAATATAAATTTAACCTGCATGTAAAAAGGAAAAATAATGAAATTACTTCATATATAATTATTCTTTCTTAGACTATCCTCTAGTTTAAATCAGATACTAGCCTGGATTAGCTACAAATTTATATTTGTGATGGTTTCTCTGCCATTATATTTGTGTGTCAATATATGTATATGTGATTTGTGGTGTTTGTACATGTGCAGGTGAATGTGAAATAATGATTTAGAAAATAAATTAGCTTGGAAGTGTGAAGGTGTCATCAAGAAAATAAATCTCACTTTTTAAAAAAATGTTGGCAGGTATAATTGTTATGCATTGTGTCCTGCATAATAAAATGTTTTACTCTTAAGTAGATAGTAATGCAAGCTTCTTATTTCATTAAAAATGTTATAGATACTTAATTTGTATATAACCTCTATTTCTTTTCTCCCCTTCTTCTCCCATTCTCTTGCTACTCAAAAAGTGCTGTTGTTTCTTCCCCTACTCCTGTCATTGATCTTATTTACCTTTCTGGCAAATTTAACATGGATGTTTTGATAAAATGCTCTGACATTAACTCTGAAGTTATCTTGTAAGAGAGGTTGTTTGCTTTTTCACCAATACTTTTCAGGTCCTTGGAGTGTTTTCATATAGATGCTTTACAAGAGCCATTTGAGAATTGAAAACATTTGGTGTGTACATCTCTGCTTTTGGTCCCACAATTTTTCTGATTTTTATTTGAGTTTAAAAGTTTGCTTTCTTATTTCTATTTTATTCTTATACTTATTAACTTTTAGTTTTAACTCTCCTGTGAGGTCTAATTTAGAGTTATAACTAAGATACAAATTCATAAAAAACTTACCCAGTCTATCTTGGTGTGATGGCTCAGAAGATGGAACTGGTCATAGTTTGAGGTAAGGATCAGGAATGGTAGTAGGGAGACATACAAGATTTTCTTATGGGAACAAAAACAAATAACTTCTGTGCACTGTTCGAGCCCAGAGAGTGATAAGCCTTTTCTAACTTCAGTATTCTATTTACAAAATCACAAGACTTTTATAAATTGCCAGATTGCATTGCATAAACCAAATACCAACAGAGCAGTGACCTTTCAAATTACTGGCACAACAGAAGCTGAGATCAGAAAGCTCAAACTTAAAGCAAATAATTACAAGAAATCCTACAGAAATGACTTCTGTGTCTGGTCAACTTTACATAACATGACATATTATAAAGTGCCTCTGGCCTTTTAGGTAGAATGGCCTATAAAGGTTTAACTGCTTTTGAAAGTATAAATCTGGAGATTTGTGGTATTTGGGTTTATGGATAAGATACTTTCTAAATTTGAAAGAGAAAGAGTGGGAAAGTTTAGAATAAGAAAGGTTTGTGAAAGATGATTGTAATAATGTTAGGGAGTGAAGCTAGAGTGGGGTGGGGTGGGTGCAGATGGGAGCAGAGTTGGAGGATTAGGGTAAGGGAAGTTATATTGCAAACAAAATAATGAGAGCATGTTATGCAAAGAGATTTCTTATGTCTCATTTTAAATATGTTATAGAGATAAATTTAAAATAGATCATGAGGGATTTTGAGTCATATTTCCAATTTTAAAATGTTATATGAGCTTCTGTCATTTTCCTATTTCATATATGTTTCTTTATGAGTTCGATTTAAACTTTATAAAAGTGCAGATACCAATTACTTTAAACAAAAGTAAATTAATATATGTATATATTTGCATACATATGCATACAGAGGTTTTTCAATCTTAAAATTTATTCTTTAAAGATGTTTTATCAATGATGAAAAAACAATTTTTTTCTCAGTTTTCTGGTTTGAAATTTGTCAATATTTTAATTTTCATCTTCATATACTCATCAATAGTACAAAGTTGTAAACATACGTATTTTACCATGTTTACATTTGAATAGATGACTAGGGGTACATATATGTTAAGTAATAATTTCTAAACATATGTTTACTTTTCATATATCTGTGTAAATGATTGTAACAGGAAGGGAAAATATTTTAGTGATGTATCATTATGTATAGTGTTTTAAAGCATATTCAACTTCTCTCATGTTTGGAGATTTTTGAATATGATGAATGTTTCTCTTTTACAGCAAACATTTTGTCTATGTGAGGCATCTGTAGCCAGCTTTTATTGCAAATGTTTGAAAGGCTATTGTAAATATGGGATATTGCCAGACAGTTAGTAAAAAGCAAATTGAGTCTATTGAGAGATTAATTCACCAGCTGAGAGAAGTACATTTGCCTTAGAGTCATCAGATATTCTACCCATCAAACTCATCCTCCAAGATAGCATCCCTAATGAGCTTCCTAAACCAACTAAACATAAGCAGGAAGCATCACTCATCAAAACTGACTATTTTCAGCTAATCAGCTGACTGCACAAACTGCACGGCATTGAGGAAAGGAAGAACATTCTAAAAGGTTGTTTTTTTTTTTTTTTTTTTCCTATTCTGTCCTCACTTTGTTGGTTTCTCAATTTTATGGATGCAGTGTCATGCACAGAACTCTGTAAATGAGCATACTGCTTTATAGTATATAAAGTGCTTTCCCATGCATTATTATTCAGTAGAATAAAATGAATTTTAATGGACTTAAGTGATTTGCCTAAAGGCACACAATTAATGTGTGGCTGAGACTCAAAATCACGTCTTTTCCTCTGTTCTAATTGTTCTATAAATATGGATGTATTGATTGACTTTCTCCCCTCCATGACAGAGAGTAGGTTCAAAATTTAAAACGCCATCATTTTTGCATCAGGCAGACTCAGATGACAGAATCAAGGCAGGCAGGGCGATGTAGATAGTCATTTTCCTAACCATTACTGAGCACTCATGATGTGCTAGCACTTTACATAATATAACCCCAATAATACTTACCAAACCTTCCAAATAAATATTCTTATCCCATTTTACAGATGCAGGAGATGTAGGCCCAGAAAAGTAATGTTAAATTTGAATTTTAAGTTTTGAGAAATTATTATATCGTATATCTTATGAATATATGGAACAGCTTACTCATGTGTATAGTAAAAGTGAAGAAAAATTTGTTATAGTGTGTGGCAGGAGTGTATCTATTATAATTTGATGAACTTTCACATATCATCTATGGAAATTGGCTTCATTATCAATCTATGAATTCATTTTATTTGTGTATGTTTATTTAAATGTGCACACATGGAAACTCTTTTGTTTCATTAAAGACCTGTTGAGGAGGGTTCCTCTTTGATGGAAGCCATGTCTGTTTTTCAAAAGGAGTTTAAGAGTAGGATGTGAAATAGCAGTTGCCCATGAGGGTGGAACCAACAGAACAAAGGAGAGTTATTTGCATCATTTCTCCCAGAGACTGGAGGAAAGGAATGCAATGAGCTGAGCTTATCCCATGTGAATGAATAGGAGAGGAGATTATTACCTGATGACCCAAATCATAATGCTAACTTTTAGCTTTAGGAAAAAAAAAAAATATGTTTCACACAAATTAAGCTTTGAATATATTTCCATATTCCAGAGTTATAATGCAGTATTTTATTTAGTACATATTCATTTAAAAAGGTAATTGGAATATCCTCTTTCTTTCCAGTTTATAGTAATGATTATGGCAAACACAAATATATTTAGGAAGTATTTCTCGGTATGATTCTTTAATGTCAAATTTTTGCTTAAACAACTTCTTCAAAGTCTCCAGGTGCTCCAGAATAAGATCACTTTAAATTATTTCTTATTAAAGATTTAAAAAGAAAATTAATTAGGCAAGATCAAAAAACTAAACCATTAGACTGTTTTTTCCTGATTTTCAGATTATTTAATTTTATTTTGTTATATGCTCATGAATGCCATCTTTGAAATAAAGTATATACTAATCATTTATTAAGAGCAAAGACTATGTCTTCTCTTTTGATATGGATGTGTATCCTTCAATATACATGCTACATAGTACAAGGTCAGTTATTGTCATTGAATTAATAAATGAAATAATCTGTTGGTCAATAGGTATGAACCCAAAATTATTCTAGAATATCAGAGCCTCTGATGATTTCAATAAAAGTGATAGCACTTTGCTAAATTAGATATAGAGGTCATTGAAAACAAAGTAAGCTTACATTATTTCCAAATTTCAAATAAATAAACCAAAATATGCGTATATATTAGGCTTGGCATGGTGGCTCACACCGGTAATCCCAGCACTTTGGGAGGCCCAGGTGAGAGGATTGCTTGAGACCAAGAATTCAAGATCAGCCTGGGCAACATAGTGAGAACCCCACCTCTCCAAAAATTTTGAAAAATTAGCCAAGTGTCATGATAGTCCCATAGTCCCAGCTACTTGGGAGGCTGAGGCAGGAGGATCAATTGAGCCCAGGAGTTTGACCTGATAGTAAGCTATGATCACTCCACTATAGTCCAGCCTGGGTAACAGAGCAAGAGACCCTATGCACTCCCCTAAAAAAAAAAACAACCCAATTATATATATATATATATATATATATATATATATATACACACACACACTAGTATGTATGTATTTAACATCTGCAATGTAGTAAGTACTCTAGTCATGATGAGGAGATAGTATAAAGCAGATTAAACGCTGGTCTTCACTTTGAAACTCTTACCGTCAATCAGAAGGATGTGATATATGTTCAAGAAAGTTGATTAAGTGACAGTGAATTCTACAGAGTTAAAAAGATCACAGAAATATATGTGGGATGGAAAAAGAGATATCTGAGTGTGAACTTGAATATTAGATACAATATGAGAACAAGAGAAAAGGATGCATTCTATGTGGGGGAAAACAGGAATTGGAAGTGAGTAGAATATAAAACATCCATGGACAAATTGTAGACATAAAGTCACACAATTTTTGTGAGAAGAACAGATTGACGGCTCTGTGGCGGCAGAAGCTGGGTGCTGGGGAGCTGTGTTTAGACATAATTTAAAAACAAAACAATATATTATATGGGACCTTGACTACCAGGCCAAATTTAGACTTTTATTTCTAGGCCTTATTTCCAAAAGTATATCAGTGGATGTTGAGAGAGGGTAATTTTCTTACATACATTTAGAAAATGTGAGATGAATCTCAACTAGACAAGAAATCTTCCTGTAAAAATTTGTCATTTAACTAAAGAGTTTGGGGAAATCAGAAAGGGGACATGGTATGCATTTCCTAAACATTTTACCACATTTTATGGATCTTTCTGGGACCCATTTATTTGGACTGATTTTCTCCTCAAGATATGTGTTGACAATCAGTAGTTTTGATAGTAAAGAGTCACAAATAGCCTTAAAGCTGATAAATGACATGTTGCAAGTACTGATTTTGGAGAAATAATATGGTGGTAGTGGGTAGGAGAGACTCATGACCTCTGTAAGGAGGGAGCTGGGAAGATAAACTGTAATGATACATGAATATGGGAGATGAATAGTTCTATTTTAAGACAGAAGGTGGTAGAAGTCATCTTTACTTCCAATTGCTGCTTAGAGATGAACTAAAGACTACAACAAGCGCTGCAGATAAAGATTTGAGTGTAATTTGTATAAAGGTGAGCGCTCAATCTGTTAGGATGAGTTCACAGAAAGAGACTAAAAAGAACAGAGTATTTATATTATTAACTGAAATATTTACATTTATTTTAGGGGGAGAGAGTAGGTGGGGAGAAAGATGAGCAAACTAAGATGAAATTAAGGTAGTTTAGTCCAACAGAAGACAGAAATTGAATAAAGATCTAATTGTGAAAAGCTCCTTGTTTTTCTGTCTATTAGAAATTGACTGGGAATTTTTGAAAATTAAGTTTTATTACAATTATAAGAGTGAAAGTGAACTTTCGTGGGCTTGTGATAATTGAGAAGTAAGAAAATGGAAATTATAAGGTAGAACCTCCATTCAGAGAAGAGAGAAATATTTACACTGCTAGAGGGAGAAGAGACTGGGGACCTAAGGATCAAGGATCAAACAGGATCCAGATGTATTTGGATAAGTTGATCATAAGAAACAGTAATTATATGTCTTTCTTGGAGACTTACAAAATAGTGAGAAGGACTGTACAGAGGCTGAGAAACCAAACATGAATGAAAAGGTAAAATCTGATAGTTTATTTTTAAAGGCGCCATCTTCTGAGTAAGGTGATGTCTAATGGGAATTTTGATCTCTTGTTCTGAGAAAATGTGCTAGAGAATCCAAAGATATCAAACAAAATTGCCAAGAAGTACATGTGGCCCAATCAGGGGTTAGAGAGTATATTAGTTTTCTCTTGCTATATAACAAATAACCACACACTTAGCAGATCAAGATAATATCTATTTATTAGCTTATTGTCGTGGCCCATTTACAGGATGGAGGATGAACACAGAACATAAAACACAAACGCAGAACATAAAGAAAAACACGGACACACAGACAAATGGTTGACTCGAGTAATAATACACCGGGTCAGTTTTATTTTTATACTCTAAAAGATTAAAGTTAGTTCCTTGTACGTAACCACCCAAGTGTGGCAGCGATAGCCATTAATTCCCGAAAGCGTAGCCTTAGGGAAACAGATATCCCCTGACTCAGAATTTCAAGGTGGTTGCTCTAGGCACTAGGCATAGATAAAGGACTGAGATTAGCAAGGATGGGCAAGGTGAGCCACAGGGGGTATTTCTCATCCCCAGCTTCTCTTAGGGTGACCCCCTAAGATCTTAGGCTGAACCCCGGTGACTGTGCCTGGCTTAGGTCGCCCCTCCCTTGAGGGGTCTTACCCATCATTGACTAACCAGCCATCTTATGGGGTGTACGCAGCAATCACAGGAACAATATTTTTATCCTGTGGCTTCCAGACCCCCAATGCCGTGGGGCAGGGCTGCTCTTGCTAGTTGGGGCTCAGGTCCTTTGTTAGGCCTCTAGGCAACACCTTTGTTTATCACAGGGACCCTGTCGGGAACAGATTACTTTCAAATGCTCTGGGCAGAACACATACATTACTCACTAACTTTAATTCTTAAACTAGGAAAATATATGTCAGTCCCCTACACTTATAGTTCCATAGATAAGAAGTTTGGGAGGGCTCACTGCTCAGACTCTCACAATGCTGAAATCAAGTTGTCACCTAAGCTTGACTCCATCTGGGGGCTCTAAGAGAGAATCTACTTCCAGGCACATCTAGGTTGTAGAGAGAAGTCAGCTGTAGAACTAGTAGTCCAGTTATAGGACTGCTCACACCTTTCAGGGCCAGCAGAATGGTCCCCTGCATTCAATCCTCCCACCACTACTTCCCATGCTTTGAATGTTTCTAAATTCTAGTAATAGCCAGAGAAAACTTTCTGCTTTTAAAAAACTCATGCAATGACATTTGTTCCAGCAAAATAATCTCCCTTTTGGTAAACTCAAGATCAACCAATGAATGACATTAGTTACATTGCAGAATTTATTTTGCCATATAAGTTAGGGAGTGTGACTGACATCATTTTCACAGTCCTGGGGATTAGAGTAGGAAGGCTTGGGGTCCATTTTACCATTCTGCTCAGCACAGTTTAAATTAAAATATAGTTTTGTATAGTTATAGTACTTAAATATTTGAGTTCATGTGCCGTAGATATTTCCTAAAATGTCACTGTAGTGATGGAGAAATGTGCAAAATACAATACTTTTTAAAGGTACGCCTTATATTATTTTTACCAATCACTGTAAATAAATGAATAATTCTCTGACAATATATTCAGTTGTCTTCAAGTGAAGTCAATTTCTTAAAATAGTTTTTTGGTTTTTTTTTTACATGGACCATCTTTCTGTTTGTGTATTTGAGTTCTAATTCATTAGTTTGGGTCCTTGTGATTTATACATTGTTGGTGTTGTTCATGAGATTTCATCTGTGTTCTGGCCAAGGTCCTAGTAAAATATTGGAGGAATTCTTAGAGAAGTAAAGGGTAAATAAAGTTGATATGGGAAAATGTTGGAAAAGAATGTTAGGGTCAAAAGGGAGCAACACATCACCAGTGAGTTTGTCTCTTGTTGTACTTGTCAGATAATAGTTTGAAAAATTGTAATGTAAGTTGTGTAATTGGATTCTCTATGAAATAATTCTTTCAATTAATGTGTCTTGGTGTTTAAACAATATTGTAATAGAATATATAATAAAGTAGGAAATAATCAAATCATATTAATTTTTAATGTGCTAGCACATTAAATATTTGCAAAGTACTTACATATAGTTTTCTTACAATATGAACAATGATCCAGATATATTATTGTCTCTATTTTAGATATGAGGGAACTGAGTTATTCAGTAACTTACTCATTACTCCATATCTCATGGTTAGTATATGTCAGAATTAGGATTCACATCTAAGTATGTTGGACCTCAGAGTCGAAGCCCTTTATGATTATACCAAATAAATGATAAATGGGATTATTTCACAATAACAGCTGATAAATGGTATTATCTTATTTACTATTTGTCCTTATTTACCATTTATATAATGGTATAAAATAATACCATTTATCCTTACTTTTCTTTTCAGGTTTGACTTTTTATGTAGTTTACTACATATCTGTGTTTCTTCATTGCAATACACTCCTTTTCCAGGAAGTAGCATACATATCAGCATATTAAACACTATTAAAAAATTTAAAAGCTTTGTTTAATATAATAGTTTCTAAATTCACTTGACCTTGAAAGAAGCCTTGTTTTAAATGGGACACCACATATTGCCTTTTTTTTTTGTAAAATGCTTATAAACAAAATTAAGAATCTAAAAATTATTGTCAAGTTGTTCTAGCATTTCTTTTTTTCTTAGCAAAACTAACTTCAGAATTTGTGAACTAAAGTTATTTTCATTTAATTTTGAAAATTTATGAATTTCAAAGTCCAGTTGCTTAGTCTAAGTGTTCTCTAAATGATAAACATAATTTTCTTAGATATATTGAGGCTATTCCACTCTCTGTTCAATACATAATGCTGTTTTTGAGTTGTATATTTAATTATTATCTGCTAATTGTTTGCTAATTGATACTATTATTTGAAAAGTTACTAAAGCAACAACCCTAAATCTTTCCTAAAGCACCATGAGAATTTACATGTTCATTAAATGGGCAGAAGAAGCCCATTTTATTCATAATATAGCAGTACCCTCTAGTGCTCATGCTTGGTCATGTGTTCTCCAAACTACCTTAGAGGGATAAATGTCACATACTGTCAAATACTTGGATTATTTTATTCAGTCTTAGATTTAAGTGAAATATTATATTATTTATAATATGATCCTTTTGAAAAGGAGTTTAGACATTTCCAATATTATTCAAAAATATTATCAGCATTCCTGTGCTATAGAAAAAAATGGCTTTTCCACCTATTTCACTCATAAAAGGAAATGAAATACTTGAAGGTAAATAAGTAAGAAGTCATCAAATTTCTTAAGTGATTTGTAGAAATGGAAGTAGTATCTAAGTCTTTTGTCCCATAGTTCAGTTCTATACCATATGCATTGTTCCATATATTTCATCCAAGAAAGTTTAAGTGAAGCTATAAATGTATATGTCCAAAATTCTAGATTCTTTTGACAGAATTCTTTTCTAGAAGAGTAGAAATCTTTTTGATAAATTTTGAACTGTGGGTTTGCAAAACAGCATACTATTATTGGCCAATATACAACAAAGACAGTTACGCTGTGTTAGAGTTTGATATGTCATACGTAAGCATTGTTTATTCAGACACAAAGGGTACTCTGGCCAGACTACTTATAAGCAAAGAAGGCCCAAATGTATTTGTTTCTAAAAGCATTATTACAGAGCTAATGTACAGATTGTAGCTCTTTATGGGTGTCAGACATTGCTTATTATTTATTATTATTTCACTTGTTTTTATTTTTCTTGAAGACTTGACTAGGTATGGTATCTATCCCAAAATAGTAGATAATAGATAATAATTCTAATTTCTAAATAAGTTTCTGAATAGAGTTTTTAGATCATTTGAATTTTCTATTAATAAATAAATGTCTTTTGTTATCTACATTTAGTTGTTGCAGGGTCGGTCACCCAAGCCTGACAAGTGGGAACTACTTCAGTTGGGCAGCGGTGGGGGCATGGCAGAGCAAGTCAGCGGAGACTGTGATGATGAGGATGGCTGTGGGGGATCAGGAAGTGGAGAAGTCAAGAGGACACTAAGAATCACAGACTGTAAGTGGATGATTCCAATACCACTTTTAAAGAATTGATTGTGAAGGATAATTAAGGATAATTATTATTATGAATGTAAAGAAATAATGGCAATGAATTCAGAAGCCAGCAAGAAGAATCGGGAATCTATTTTTAGTTATTTAGGGCATTTATTATCGGGGGTTTCCTTTATTTAACTAATGTTTTAAATGGAAGTGACATGTTTCTGTGAACCAGTTCTGAGAATCATGAAGGTTTAAAAGTTGGATTATTATTAGATTATAATGAATATTGCTGTATATTGATAAATAATGTAAAATCAGAATGGGTAAGTACTACTAAATGATCAAATTATGCAATTTAAAAAATATTATCATGCCATTATGTGAGTGTTTTAATTTACTATGTTTTGACATAATCAAATTGTAAAGAATTGATAAACATATGGCTAATTATGGTGAAAACTATTAATAATTGGACTTGGCGCTTTTGAATTTGTTCTTCCGAACAGTCTCACCAAACATTCATTGTATTTTGATTTGCATGAATTTGAAACTTCCAAATAGCATGTACACAAAACGTTGCCAATTGGGTTTCCTTTCCTGGTATTCACATACAAGATGGTGAATATTGGTTTTCTACCGTCCATTGTTACGTGTGTGCATTTGTTCATATGGGTAATATAGCCACTATGATTAACTGAGAAAGAAACAATGGTGATATAGCACCTCTTGTATTTTCTTGGATAGAGCTGGAACCCATACTACTAAGTGAAGTGTCTCGAGAATGGAAAAACAAGCACCACATGTACTCACCAGCAAATTGGTATTAACAGATCAACACCTAAGTGGACATTTAGGAATAACATTTATCGGGTGTCGGGCAGGTGGGAGGGGGAAGGAGGAGATGGGTATATACAAACATAATGAGTGAGATGTGCAACGTTTGGGGGATGGTCATGCTTAAGACTCTGACTTGAGGGGGGAGGGGGGCCATGGGCAATATACGTAACCTTAACACTTGTACCCCCATAATATGCTAAAATAAAAATAAATAAATAAATAAATAAAATTTGGTAATTTAATTTTAAAAAAAAGAATGTGAAAGTTAATGTACTCAGAGTATCTGACTTTCAACTATTTATTTAGCTCTGATAATACCAAAGCCAAGGCTAAAGTAATCTTCTGAAGTGCAGCCCCACTTGGAGGTTGGTCCGATAGCCTCCTTATAAATCTCAAGGCTATTTGGGACCTGTTACACATGTCCTTTGGTGGGAGAAAAATTCACTTACTTTTCAGCTCTCTTGGAGTGAATTAAAAATTCTACAAATGCTTCAAAATCAATTCTTCATTCCTTCTAATATCTAGTTTTACAAGCCAAATATAGTGGTTACAAAAATGGAAGCCAAAAGAGGTACAGAATTAAAAAGAGAGTTAACATTAAGAAATGTTTTCCTCTTAGACACAGTAATACATTTTACTTAACATGGAGGATAAATGGATGTTAGTATACTTGAGCAGCAATTGAAAAAAGGGCCACAAAAGTCCTAGTGCAAATTAAATATATTCTACTCTTATAGAATGAGATAAGGATGTATGTTTTAGTTATTGGTATTAATATAGTTTATCAGATTAGTTTGTCCCTTTTTTCTTTCTTTGGTTGTTTAGGTGAAAAAAAAAAAAGGAAGGACAAAGGATTTTAACCACAAAAAATATTTTTATTAAGAGCTAAAATGTCTTTTACTGTATTTGGGAATTATGATACTTATCTATTAGGGGAATATTTAATAATCTTTCATTTTTATCCTATCCAGAGTACTTATATATACTATAATTTCATTGCCATTTAAATATTAGCAAAATTTTAAAGCATAAAAAGTATCAAGGAAAAAGGTATAGATTGACATTTCATCTATAAAGTGTGTTCAATGTGTATGTGTAGAATTGGTGTTTTTATGGGGATTTTTCACTTTCTGAAGTTATGTATGAGCTCAAAAACTTATTATATATTAATAGATAACTCTTTTTGGTTTGTTTCAAAAGAAGTAGAGACAGTGAAGGACATTCAACTACTAATAGTTTTTCCACAAAACTATACTTGTCCAGGTAGCAAGAATGAATTTTTTACTTCAAAATCTTGGTTTCAATTACTGCTGAAATGTACCAGCTATGGTACAAATAACTCCCCATCAGAATTGGGATATTTCAGGTAGAGATGATTTTCAACTCCGGCAAACATCAAAAAAAATCCACCTCTACTATAAGTGGATTGCCTATTATGTTTCCAAGAGTTTATAGCCGTTGCTTTTCAATTTTTAATAAGTGGTTAGGAAACTACTGTGGATAGCAGACTGAAATAAAGAGGAACAAGGAAAGTAGCAAAGTATAGGTCACATTTCTATTTTTATAAAGCACTAAAATATTTTGCCTCTTTCTGTCCAAATTGATATATTGGTAAACAAATTAAGATATGGTTTAGGATGGTCATAATAACTTAAAAATATTGTGCTCTATAAAGTTTAACAGGGTGTCATTCATGTTAAAAATTTGAAATTCACCATTATCACTTATATTTATGATTATTCTTTTATTTATTTATTTGTTTATTTTTATTGCAGCATATTATGGGGGGTACAAACGTTAAGGTTACATATATTGCCTATGCCCTCCCACCCCCCTCGAGTCAGACCCTCAAGCATGACCATCCCCCAAACATTGCACATCTCACTCATTGTGTTTGTATATACCCATCCCCTCCTCCCCACTCCCTCCTGCCCAACACCCAGTAAATGTTATTCCTAAATGTCCACTTAGGTGTTGATCCGTTAATACCAATTTGCTGGTGAGTACATGTGGTGCTTGTGTTTCCATTCTTGAGATACTTCACTTAGTAGAATGGATTCCAGCTCTATCCAGGAAAATACAAGAGGTGCTATATAACCATTGTTTCTTAAAACTGAATAGTACTCCATGGTATACATATACCACATTTTATTAATCCACTCATGTATTGAAGGGCACCTGGGTTATTTCCACAACTTTGCAATTGTGAACTGGGCTGCTATAAACATTAGAGTGCAGGTGTCCCATTTGTAGAGTGTCATTTGATCTTTTGGGTAGATGCCCAGTAGTGGGATTGCTGGATCAAATGATAGATCTACTTGTATCGTTTTAAGGTATCTCCATATTGCTTTCCACAGAGGCTGAACCAGTTTTCAGTCCTACCAGAGGTGTAGGAGTGTTCCTATCTCTCTGCATCCACACCAACATTTATTGTTTGGGGACTTTTTGATAACAGCCATTCTTACTGGAGATAAATGATATCTTATTGTAGTTTTGATTTGCATTTCCCTGATGATTAGAGATGTTGAGCATTTTTTCATATGTTTGTTGGCTATTATTCTGTCTTCTTTTGAAAAAATTCTGTTCATGTCCTTTGCCCACTTTTTGATAGGGTTGTTTGATTTTTCCTTGCTGATTTTCCTGAGTTCTAAATAAATTCTAGTTATCAGCCCTTTATCGGACGTGTAGCTTGCAAGAATTTTCTCCCATTCTGTGGGTTGTCTGTTTGCTCTCTTGACAGTTTCTTTGGCTGTGCAGAAGCTTTTTAATTGGATCAGGTCCCATTTATTTATTTTTGTTGCTGCTCTGATTGCTTTTGGGATCTTCTTCATATATTCTTTGCCTAGGCCAATGTCTAGAATAGTATTTCCAATGTTTTCCTCTAGAATTCCAATAGTTTCACACCTAAGGTTCAAGTCTGTTACCCAGCGTGAGTTGAGTTGATTTTTGTGAGAGGTGAAAGGTATGGGTCCTGTTTCAGTCTTCAACATGTGGCTATCCAGTGTTTATTCTTTATAAAATACACCATAAGTAGATAGTTTGTTAACTCAAAAATTCTGATTAAAAATAAAATTATATATATATATTTATGGTTATATGTATTTACAGCTATATATAGTTATAAGGAATAGTACTAATATTGTATCTTAAATTTCATGATTCT
Organism: Microcebus murinus; assembly: GCF_040939455.1. Taxonomy (NCBI): domain Eukaryota; kingdom Metazoa; phylum Chordata; class Mammalia; order Primates; family Cheirogaleidae; genus Microcebus; species Microcebus murinus. The sequence goes on along the minus strand of NC_134116.1, from coordinate 23,923,905 downwards.
GCCCTATTTATGCAAATGTACAAAGCTGATAAATATTTTGGTTATTATTACTTGAATTGATTTTCTATTTTGGTTCATATTTATTTCAGGCAATAGAGAGAGGTCTAAATACTTCAGTATGCCAAATTTTATCACCTAAATATTTATATACATTTTAGGTATCATTTTGTTTTCATCACCAAAGCTATCAAATTGTTTTGGAATTTTTTAGCTTTTTAAACAATCTGTATTGGTAATCCTCCCTATAGACTATTATAAAATGTTAACTAATGTGTCTCTTTTAGAAATAAACCATCTATACTACCTAGTTTTCATTCTTATAAAAGTGAAAATATTTTTCTATTTTAGAGAATGGTTTAAAAATTTCAATATCATGAAAATTTTTCTACATTTTAATTACATTTATTGGGCTCATTTACACAGATATGGATATTTCTCCAATAACCTGAAATTGTAGGATTGAAATGGCTTCAAACCTTCATTTTTTCCCCTCACCTTGCCTGATACTTGCCATCCTTTCACAGTAGCTAACCAACCAAGGCTCTAAACAGCAAAGGAAAAAATAAGTTCTCTTCTTTGGCTATGCAGAGTAGATCTAATATCACTAAAACCAATACCTTTTCAACTATTTGACTGCTCTTCTAATGTCTCTAAATCCTGATAACTTCGAATATTGAAAAACAAGCCAGAGTGTAACTGAGTACAAGCCATAGCAAAACTATTTCATGTGCAATTTTAAAAATCTGTGGCAGCATTGCTTATAATCCTTATGTGATATTATGATTTAAATCGTAATAACTCTGCTTTTAAAAAAATAAATAAATAACCTGTGATCAAATTCATTTTATTGAGGTGGTTCACAGTAATCATCTCAAGCAAAACGAATTTGATCATGACTTGATTCGGATACCAGATATTCAAAAAAGTAGGATGATTTTAAGTCTTCAAATTCAAATTTAATGGGCTTCTCCTCATCATCCCAAATTCTAAGTATTTGAGGAACCAAGAACTCAGTTCTCAGACCATTTATCATCTCTGCCAACAACTAGCCGGTTTTTCTGCAAACTTCTCAATGAGTCACAATAACAATAGTCATGATAAGGTACCTGGCCACTGATAGCACTGTCTGTTTTGTAAAGCATTTCCAAGTGTCCTATCTCAAGAGGTAGTCTTCTTTGAACAGAAAACATTCAACTTAAATAAGGTTAATTTAGAAATAATAGGATAATATATTAGAATATTAAGTTTCCAGATCTAGAAAGAATTTTCGGTTACTCTTCTATAGTCTAAAATAAATAGAACTATTGTTTATATTGTGCTTTCTCACTTAGTAACCTTATATCACCCTCTAACAAATGTATCTGCATCATGATACTAAGAATGACCTTGGAAAAGAATAGAGTATTCCATGTACATAGTAAATGAAAATGACACTTTGTTAGCCACTGAAGAATAAAGGTTGCTGATTTATTTAGTAATGCAGGATTATAGAGTGAGTGAAAATTCTTGGCTTCCTCATATTTATTTTCACCATAAATCACCTTCACTTCAAAAATCTCAGCTAGCCATGGTAGTTAGGTGGAGCTTAAAAAGATACTGCTTTATTTTTCTTTCCAGAATTACTAAAACACAATGGTATTCATTCATCTAGTAGAAATTATTTTATATAATTTTATATTGTCTAGTTGATTTTTCTCTCACTAATATAAATTCTGTCAAACAGATAATGCATAAGATTTGGATACTATTAAAATAGTTCTGAATATATAAATTGAGTATGTATATTCTTTCTAAAATTAAAGTTTCACCAAATTTAATTAAAATGTATTCAGCTTACTTTGCACAGTGTTGAAAAATAGCCATTAATAAATTTTTCCAAATGTAATAAAAATATACTTAAAGTAACTAAAATAACTAAATAGCTTATAATGTGTTTATCCATTTATACTAAAAATAAAATGAAAATCTTTGCAACACACTGAGAATTGAGTAATGACTTATGCTTTGATCTACACTTTATTAGTAGTGTGCTATTAATGGATCAGATAAAATCCTACAAGATAAAACCATGGAAAAATTCAGAGAAACACTTCCTAGTCCTGTTAAATGTTCAAAGTTGTAAATACTTTGAAATTACCATCTAGTGCAATTTTTACAGTACTGATGAATATTATACTAAAGAGAAATGAAATATATGTCTAAGATAAATATGGTTTAATTAATACGTGATCACTATCAATATTATTCTGATTACACATTTCCATTTTGGTTTCTAAATAATTAATACTCATCCTGGCTGCTTGCTATTTTGTTAACAAGATTGTGTAATGAAATATGGATACCTAATGAATCATATAAAATCATCTTTCATTCTCTTGAAAAGTTATACATCACATTCATGAATTTAAATAATAGAATTGAAATAAAGGGTTCTTGAATGCCTAAGTGATGATTTTCATTGCATTGGCTTAGACTGATGTTAAATCACTGAGGTGAAGAGGGAAGATTTATTAATTGAAGCTTACAGGAGCCTCCTAGCTTACATTACAGGTTACTCAGCTGTTCTCCAATATCTCATAACTAAATCTGTACCACACCAGAGGACATAAAGAAGTGATTTTTTTTTTGAACAGCACAATGTTAAGAGTAACTATGTGATCAATAAAATTAAAGTCAATATCATCAGATAAAGTTTATTATGACTTCACCAAGGTCATGTAACTGTATATAAAATCAGAAACAATCCTATATTTTTATCCAGGTTTATTTTTTATGTATTGTTTTTTAAATATTTCAATTATAATATTCTCCCTCAGTCAGGAATTAATTGATAAAGCGCACCATGTAAAAACAAGGTAGGTATATTTTTGACTCTTTAATGACTTCTATACCTCTGTGTGGAAAGAGTAATTTTTACATAGATTATTGACCAGAAAATTAAGTATTCATCAAATATAAATAATTGAAAAAAAATGACAGAATATTTGATCTGGTCCCAGAGCTTCTCAAACTTTCTTAAAGATGCAAAATACTTGGAGCTCCTGTTAAAAACTAGAGCTTGATACAGGGCATCTAAGATGGAGCATTTCTTATGCACTCACACATAACGCTAATCCAAGTACCACAGTATGAAGAACAAAAATTTACACCCTTGTTTATTACAATCCTTCTTTAAAATCTCTCTATCAACACAACATGAACTTTTATAAACAAAAAACTATTTATATTTATATATTGGCATTCAAAAAAGCAACATAATAATGAGGACATTCAGAACCATAACAATCAGGCTCATAATAGTGCCTTACCCTAAATGAATTTTGGTGTCAATCTCAATATGATTGTTTTTAGCCTTGGGTTTACTTCCTAACACTGAAGGAGAACCACTTTTGTCTTTTCTCAGGGTCTGAAGCCTTCAGGTTACACTTGCTTTAAGAAGACTTCTATTTTGAAATAGTCCTTTTAGCTTCTCAATAGAAATGTTTCATGTTTATTAACTCCTTCAGTTTGTTGAGATATTAAAAAATATGCACAGTTCCTTATATCACATTAAGTGCCATCAGAGATAAATCAAAGTTTTATGTGACTCAGAAAGAGGAGAGAGACTTGGGGAATTCAGAAAATACTTCATAGCAGAGACAGTGAATTGGCCACCTGGAGGAAAAAAAGTCCAAACATTTAATGGTAAAATTTTGAGAAAGTGCTATCTGAGAGGATGGACTTATGATTTTGTTTCAGCAACTTACAATCGGGAGAAGATGGTATCCTGGGAGGAGCAAACATAATGAACAAAGCAAAGGGTCTGTTTAAATAGGAACTGAATTATTAACATTGCTTGAAAAAATACTGGAGGGCTAAAAATATGGATTAAAAATGTCACGGTCGATTTTGAATACAGGACTGGATTTGTATGTAATTTGGTAGTCGAAGAGGAACTATTAAAAAGATTTACTGTGTGGTTATTTTGCTTGGGCATGCAATTATTTTTACTAGCAATATAGGGAACTGGTTAAGAGAATAAATGTGCACATAAAATTTGGTGTATCTTGCACGAGTAACTCATCACCTACTTTGTACAAGTTCTGTGCCTAGATTTAAGATCTGGATGAAAAGAGAACTCAGCAAGTGCCTCTCTAGTACATTTATTGGCAAGAACTCATGGGGACAAAATTTCACAATTTCTTTCATGATGATAAGAGTTCGTACTCTTTATACTTGAAAGTTAATTTTGCTGGATATAAGAATGTTGGCTCACTTTTTCTTTCCTTGCATTTTTTTTGTAAACTCTGCATTTTATTCTGGCAGAAAGCATTGCTGGCAAAAAGTAGGATGATAATCTAATTTTCCTCCCTATATCAGCCATATGATTTTTCCCCTCTCAGCACCCCAAATTTTATTTTATTTTATTTTTCTTTGAAATACAGTAATTTTACTAGAATATATCTTTGTGTTTGTAGTTCTGAGTTGGTATTCTCAGTTCACAGTGTACTTTTTCAATATGTAATTATAATTCTTTTTTCTGGGAGGCCTTTATTGAATTACAGTTTTAAATAATTCATTCTCTTCTATTGACTTTCTTCTTCAGGAGCAACTATCATACATTTATTAAATTTTCCTTGTATATCTGTAGCATTTTCTCAAATTCTTTTTTATCTGTTGATCAATTTTTTTTTATTGTGAACATTCACATGTTTTTTTACTTCTGTTTCTCTTAAGGTATTATTACTGGTTTTGATTTGTTTATTGGTTGTTTTGGTTTTTGCTCTAACATTTCATCTAGGTTGTATTTATTTTCAAATGAATTTTTATTCTTTTTTTGAGATCTTGAATTAACTTCTTTCCTGAATTTTTCTAATCTGATTTATATTACTTTTTGGTGATTTGTATCCTTACTGTGTTTTAGCTCACTTTGGAATGGTATGTTAACTTTTTGGTTTGTTTTTGAACATGTCTTTCTGGTGTGCTCATTGTTTATAGGGATCATAGCAGGATATACTATTAATGCTTTTCTTATAATTTTGCATGAGATTTGATCTCAATATATTTCTGTTGCTTATTTTTGTGTTAATAGAAATTTCCTAAATTTCTAGAAGAAAACTTCATTCAAATAGCTTTTCTAAATCGCTGAGTTTCCTGTTGTATTGTTTTATGCAGTGTTAAAAAAAAATAGAACTTGTTTTCTAACTTCTCCTGGCTCTGTTTATCTTCCCTACAATTATCCATATCTTCTCTTTTCTAACTCTGTTATTCTTGTCCCAATAATTTTGTATTCTACTTCAGCAGCTCTTCTTCAATGTGGCTCCTCCCAGCCCTGAATGGAAAGGAAGACTTAATAGATTTTAGCTATTAAGAGTTCAACAGGTTTCAGAGACTTTATCGCCTTTTGCCTTATGTCAGGGCCCTTGCATCCACCCACTATTAGTGTGGGCACAACTTCTCACAATCTCTCCTCTTTCCAAATTGATTTCTAGTACATACCTGTAGGCTATTTTGGTTTCTGTTGTTTTCATGTCTTTGCTGCGTTGCTTCTGACTGTTTCTTCCACATACATGCTAATAGCATATAGGTTATGTGGCTATTGGTAGGGTGTTCTTACTCATTTCTGCTCTGAGATCAATAAGGATAATGCTTCAATGAGTTGTTTTACATGGTATTCATCTGATTTTAATTTTGCTGTCAAATTATTCTTTCTGTTTTATGTAGGGATTTGGGAATGTTCAAAGCTATGCTAAAACCACCACTGCTATCTTACCTTAATCTCCCAGATCATTTTAATTTTATAAGAAAACAAAATGTGAAAGTAATAAATGATGCTTTGATGTCCTTTTTCCTTTTTGGTCCTGTCCCCTTTCTCCACACATATGATATAGTTTAATGTTATTGTTTGATATTAAACAGAAGTGTTTTTAAAATTTATATATCTCCAATGTCTTTCTGCTAATGAAATAGAATATATGTATTACAATTGACATATGAATATAACACAATGTATTACTTATTATTTTCAAGTTTAATAATATGGCAAGTAAGATTCTCTATGCATATAAGTATGAATTGCATCAAGTTGCAAAATTGATCTTCAAAGTGACTGTATTGGTTCATGCTTGTTCTGGCATTGGAGGTAAATTATTTTTGGATTTTTGCCATAATTTCATATCCTCAAACTTTTTAATTTTTCCAAACTTTTGAATGTATATGGTAATGATGTGTGTGAAAGAAAAATTATACCAGAGAGAATGAAATAGACAAAGAAGGCATTCATTATTCAGGAAGACTGTTAAAACAGGGGAAAGAGATGGAATTCAACTTCACTGAATGGAAAGACTGGGTAGTTTCAAGTACCCGGATGAGCTAGTGGGAAAGTACTGGGCCAGCCTTAGGGGTGAGCTTAGTCATTGTGGGTAGCATCTTGTTTGCTAATTGATGCTTACAAAAGTTAAGCTACTACTCTGCTACAGAGTCTGGAATATAGTTTTACTCTTTTGATGGTTACATTTCAAAGAGATGCTTCTTGGCCCAGTAAATAAGAAAGTCCTGTTTTGTAAAACTGGGAGGTTTAAATCTCAAAGGGGAAAAGAAGGAACTTGCAATAATGAATGTTCTAATGTAAATGTGCTAAAAAAATGAAGCTTAGGGGTTTAGAGTCAGGAAGAAACATGTTTAAATTATAGTCAACTTGAAGGGAACTTTAACACTGTCTTACTCGTGCATTCTACTGATTACTGGTGAAGTTGATCATTACTTGCTGTTAAATGACTCTTTAATGTTTCCTTTTTTATCACTTGCCTTTTTCTCCTTTTCATATTTTATTGGTTAATTTAAGGTATCTAATTATATACGTAACTAATAATATTTTGTCAGTAAGAAATCACCTCAGTGTTCCTGATATGTCTTTTAAATGTATGTATGTTGCCTGTTTACTCTTAAGGTGCTCAGAGTCTAGAAGGGAAGATAGGGCAGTAAATACATTCAAATAAACTTCAAAAATATAAAACAATTAAAAATATGAGGAATAGGATGGAGACATAAATAGAAGAAAATAATCAATTATATAGGGATTTTTATCAGGAATGACATTCTACAAGTTATATATGAACTGGATTTCCATGGAGGATCAAAGCTAGGCAGATGGAGAGTAAGGTAAAATTCATTCCAAACAAAGCATTGACAAAAGCACAAATGCTTTAAATATCAGAATGTTTCCAGTACAGTATGATGTGTTTGCTCTTCCTGGAGCACCATGTGAAGAAGGAATGATAGAAAAGTCTAGGAAAGTAGTCAGTGGCTTTTGAGATTCAGAAGCCTACATTAGTGCCCTGTTTTTAGTAGTCTGGATTTGTTCTGAAGAAAAGAGTGGATTTATCCAACTGCACAAGATGCAAAAGGAAGATCCATACATTCAAGGCATGATACCCAAATAGTATAACAAGTTCCAGTGATGTTTAGGCAACAGTTAGCTCTAGAAGTTCAATCAAATCCAAAACTAAACATGTCAACTTTTCTCCCAAAGCTTTTTAGTCCCCCCCCTTTTTTTAATTGATACACAGGCTCCTTACCATCTTCCAAGACAGAGACTTAGGAGTTATTGTATGTTCCTCTACTTCCCTCACTCCCCACATTTAATGACCTTACTTCTAAATTTCTCTTAAATATATTCTTTCTCCTTAGCCCCACAACCACTTTGTTAGTATAGTTCCACAACATTTCTTGCCTGAATTGTTCTTATGATGTTACATTGGTCTCTCTGCTTCCATAAGGTGATCCAAAAGTCCCCATACATAAGGAAAATGAGAAATTGTAGCTAGATGTACCTTTATTTACAAAATATGTATTATAAAATTTTAAAATTTGTAAATAAGGTACATTTAGCTACAATTTCCTATTTTCCCTATGTATGGCAACTTTTAGGACACACCGTATATTGTCAATTTCTACATTCTTGGTAGAATAATATTTTTAAACTGATGATTTGGTTCTTTGCTGAGATATGAGACCTCCAGCCATCATGCAGTCTTGTTAGGCAGAGAATTGGTTCTCTAAGGAAAGGAGGCCAATTCAGTATTAATAGCTTATGAGCCACTGAACAGTAGTTTTTAGTTATTTTTCATTCCAGACAGCCAATTTCAGTTCTTCTGAAGACACCCAGATACTTCTGACCAAATTAAATTCTTTTATTGTCTCCTGTATCTCATTTAAATAAGTATAGTGATTAACTGTTCTATCTTAAGACATATAATTTAAGAACCAGAATATTGCTATAGCTACTGTGCTTATTATATACTTGTGTTGTCAGAGATCTAAGCCTACCCTTCTATAAATTGGCCTATGCTTATATGAACTGCCTTTCCCAAACTCTCTACTAAATTCCTAAACTGGATGAAAGAAACAAATTATATTTCCCAGATTCTTTTTTCAGCTAGTGTACTGTTTTTGTTTTGTTTTGGTTTGGTTTGGTTTTTTCCCTGCCAATGGAAGGTCCTAAAAGGGGGAGAAGGGAAAGTACTTTCTTCCCGTTACCAGTTCCTGTTGGCATTATATCCACAGGAGAGGATCATTCCCCTGCCTCTAGACACATTTAATTCTTATATCAGAAGCTATGTTATTAATATACCACTGACAGCTACCTATACCAGCTAACTGTGTCTCCATTGCTACTCTGAGTACCAGCAATGTGGTGCCTCCTAAAGGACTGAACATCCCCAAGAAGGACAGCACTCCTGTGGTCCATCCTGAGAAGCATATTTCTCTTCCAAATTCCTGGATTCTGGTTATTCTACTCTTTCCCCTTCTTAAAACCTAGGAGTAGGGATGGATCCCTGTAGTTACTAATACCTATGTTCCTCCACATCCTATTTTTGTTCCATTCACCTTTAAATTACCAATTCCTGTGTTATCTCTAAAATGGCTTCTGTTTTCTTCTTGCTGGACTTTTTCTGATAAGCTGGTGTTAATTGTATAAAGTTAGATCACAACATAGTTATTATCTGAAAACCAGTAAGACCTTCCTCCTAGTTTTCTGGGGGATAAAACTATTAAAATTTCCTTTAGGCTTATATTCTACTTTGCAGGGTAACATCTGTTTTAGTATTTCCTCCCAAATTCCAGAGAAAGATAATGACCTAGAAAAGTAGATGAAATAAGCCATTCATGCTTGGAGATATTGAACAGAGAGCACGGGGAAATGGCTGCATTCTGGGTAAGAAATGCCCTGGAGGATCAGCCCTGAGACCACTAAGCCTTTGATTTAATTTGGCATCGTGCCTGGTCCACCTGAGTTGGTTTGAGGCTCTGAGTGTCAATGAGACTACTATGTAAAACTCTCTCTGAGGACTGAGTGGATCTTCCATGGAGCCAACTGTCCAGGGCAGGGAAAAGGTTGAGGCAGAGCAATAATTTCATAAATAAACAAAAAGCAAATGGGACTGATGATAATAAGGGTGTTGAATGTTGGTTCTTGGAAACAAATTCCAAGTCTCTTTCCTTAATTTCAAGTCCTCCTAGACTTGAAATATTTGAATTAACTCTGTAAAGATTCAGTCAAGTTCCTCTTACAAATCCTATTTACTTACTGGACATATATTTCTAAAGCATGGTTCTCTTCCTCCTGCACCCAACTTCAAAACCTTTATTAGTTCCTATGGCCCAGTCAGACCCATATGAGTTGTATGAACCATAACAGGTTGTAAAATGTTCAAGGGTGAGTCAGGAAGCATCTTTTTATCTTTCTGTATACCACAGCATTGTTTTTTTTTGTCATGGAGTATAATAGCCTGCATCAGAATTTCATCAGAATTATATCTGTGCTTGTTTAAAATGCAGATTGTAGAGTTCTACCTAGAAATACTGAATCAATATTTCCTGTGGTAGAGCCCAGAAACTTCCATTAAACAAGCATACTAAATTATAATTATTACCAATGAAGCTTGAGAACAACTGCCTCACAGTGAAGACCACAATGCCTCCAAACGTGAGACATTTAATGTGTTCTGAATCGCATGAATGAATATGAGTGTAATCTGTATGTCTCTAAGACACATCTTAATTAACATTAAAAAACAGATTTTTTGATGAATTGAAAACATTAATTTTAGTCAAGAATATTCTCTAGAAACCAAAGTGAATATAAATGTTTATATGCAAAAGAACAAAGTTGAATTAAAACACAGTAAATTTGATAAGTATAGTTTTCTTCAATAATTATCAGTATTTGTGAATTATATAAATAACTCTTTCGTATTTCCACCTGGTGGAGACCTGACTGGAATATTTTACATTAATTTAATAGACTATTTTGAGTGAAAATTAATAATCCAAAGTAATTATTGAGTGCTAATTGTTAAACCAAAATGTAAAACACTGAACTTAAGAGTGTAATTTTCTGAATTAATGTATAAATATAATGTCTCAATTTTGGAGGAGGCATGCTGACACATTTTGGGGGATAGATGTTTTTATTATGTTTGACTTCCTTTAATTTCCCTCTATAATGCTAATGTTTCATGCTATTTTTTAGAATAGAAATATATAAAATTAATGAAAGTTTTCTGGTTATGAATTTTCAAAATAATGTAGAGTTTGTATCATAAGATTTTTCAGCATAATTATTAATAGCCCTTTTATTTTATGAATCTATTATATGGAATCCTTTTTATTCCTTTGAAATGTAAACTATATATGGAGCTCATATAGGAATAACATGGCACTAATTTAATAGAAATTGTGAAATCTAAATTAAATTTGAGTCACCAATGGCTTCTTCTTTGTAGTCCAACCTCATAATTTTTTCTTGAAGTTAACCCCTTACCTCCATATTCATTCATCCATTTGTCCATCCATCCATCCATTCATTCAAAAAATTCTTATTTGATACTCACTCAGTGCTAGTTACCATGCACATCTCTGCCTTTGGGGAATAAAGATGAGTAATCAGAAAATTACAGGATGATATGAGTAATTTTATTTGCGAAAACAGGTCTTATGGAAGCATGTAGGAAAGATCTCTAACCTAGTCTCAGGAATAATGGGAATGCTTCTCAAAACAATCTGACACCTGAGGAAACACTCATAAATAGGGCTATGGATAGCCAAGAAAACAGTCACTATAGGGAGAGGAATCGGGAACAGCAACCTGATAATTAGAGAATGCTGAGCATTCTTAAGGAGCCACATGGAGTTCCAGAGTGTTGTATACAGTGTTGACTGGGGATTAGCATAAGCCAACTAATGAATCACTTACCAGTGGCATGCTGTGCCAATAATTAGACCATTCATGTGATCACATTTGTTCACTATCAAAACCTCTCAAATTGCAGTGTTAAGAATGCACATGGAGAGAGCAATTTAGGGCCAACTCCAGTAATCCAGGCACATTATGTTTATGACATAAATGAAAATCAAATATTTCTTCTGGGGTGATTTCTGCACCTCTTGAGATGAACTTGGTCACTTCCTCATCTGCTAACTTAACATTTTTTATATGTCTATATGATTACAGTATTGTTCACTTATTTCCTCAGAAAATGAGATTCTAAAAATGGTCTCCATGTCTTGTTCATCTTTACATCCTTGGAATCAAATATAGTGCATGAGCAAAGATGCTCAGAAAAGCTGTAATAAGTTAATATATGAATATATGAATATGTGAAGAAATGTATTTTGAAATCATCATAGGAATATAATAAAACCACACTAGAATAAAATGGGACTAATAATAACATTGAAAGTTATGGCATATATGATAAAAATTAACAAAAATTTCTACTGAATATTTTATTTCTTCAACATGCAGAGTATTGAGGCTATTATTTCTGTTCTGTTCTTTACTTTTCATTGATTGTACTTCAGGATCTCTCTATGTTATTGAAGAATACTGTCATCATTGCATAATGTTCCTTATGTAGGTTCTGTAAAATTTGCTCAAGTTTGATGAATAATGACAAGAATTGTAAGGAGATTAAGAATTTCCTACTTCAAAGTTGAAGTTTGTTGATTATAAAATGAAGATATAAAATATGAAAATTGAGTTTTAAGATAATCTTAAGAGCTAACTGACATGATAAAAAACAGCTAATGCTTATTGAATGATACTCAATTATAGTGTCCAGGCCTGTTGCAGACATATACATGTACTAACATATTTAATCATAAGAAAACTCTAGGTGACACGTAATATTGTTTTCCCTTTTTGGCATAGATACATTGAGTTCTTTGCCCTAGGTTACATTCATTTCGGTTAGCCTGCTGCTGAGCCAAGATCAGGGCCAGGAAATAGGACTTCAACCAAGAATAACATTAAAATCGTTTCAGCAGATTGTGCATAAGAAACTCCGTGGCATATTTTAAAATGTTTTGAAATACTTTTTGTATATATGGGTGAAATTGAAAATTGTACAAGAACCTTATTGAAGGAAAAGTATCTTTGGAAAGGGCATTTATAATATTACTGTAAATCTCTGAACAGGCAATATAATTTTAAAAAGTAATGTTCAATTATGTGCTTCAAATACAGCTGGCCTTATTTGATTGTACTTTTGAGAAAACCATCTATGGCACTTTAAAATAAAGGGAATAGCCTTCATAGAGGAAGTGTACTAAACAATATATGAAGTAACATGACCTCTAATTGTGGTTCTATCACTAATGCCCTGGGGTCTTGAACAAATCTTGGATCTAATTTGGCAACACTATAAAATCAAGAGATGCTCATGAAGTCCATTTTATCTTTCAAATATTATGTTTCAGGGAAGTGCATATTTTTAAAAAGTTGTTACTTTAAAAATGTTTTAGGTATAATCTTGCTGAAAGCTATTTTTTTTATAAAATTCATCAGACAAAGACCACCGGAGAAATTTCTGATGCCAAAGTTTGTTTCATTAATTTGCTGCATCAAGGGAAACAAAACACCGTAAGAACTGTGAGGTGTCTTAATAATGAGTGTGTTGCCTTGGACTGTTTATAGATTTGCTCTTGTCCTACAGTGGATCTTAAAAGGAGAACAGATCAGCTCTCGGCGGGTGCTCCTATGAGGAAATGGATATTAACACTTGGGTATCACAATTTTTTCAGGAGATGAGAAGACTCAAGCAATGTTGGGAAATCATTGATAAGAAAGCAATAATCACAAGAATCACTTATATGCTCTTAGCCATGTCCCATTAGAAACACTGTTTTAGGTTCTATTAGGAATATTACAATCTGCTTTATTTCCAAGATAAGACAATATGACAAAAATACACACACACATACTTCCTTGCCTGAATTGTGAAATTTCCTTCTCTAATGAGTAACAGAATTTTGTAATAGGGAAAGTAATGTGTATAAGATTTTTTTAAGTAGACTTTTTTTCATAATTATGTGGGTTGTTTTACACAAAAATGTCATATCTAAGACCCTACAATATTGATTATTCTAACATAGAAGTGAAAAATTAATTGTAGATTCAATACAGAAATATTAACAACTTATTGAAATCCAATAGACTATAACAAGTTACATTCCATAATTAATATTTGTGTTACTTAATGTTCATTATTGTCCTGGGATTGAAATAGAGAAAAAAGTATTTGGTATAAATAAATTCTGCATAGTTTTTAATGTTGGAAAGAAAAAGGCCCAAATTACAAATGATATAAAAATTACGATTCCATAGGGTTCTCAAATGAAATGAATAAAAGCAATGTGAATGATTTCATGTGTAAAAAATAGACTTGAGAGAAAGAGAGCTAGATAAAACAACAGAAGTAACAATGCATGAAGAAATATTAGAGAAATGATGTTTTCTGTTTTCCCCTCTGAGTAAAGTAAATGGTTTTCAAAGAAGTAACAGGAATTGGAACTAAAACCAATGGAAAAGTTCTGATATTAAAGGTTCTGGTGTACAGAAATAGATTTAGAGGGTAGCATTGGGTAAATTATAAACAAAGCTAGACTCCTGGTGACTGATTATTGTTAGACAGAGTCCTGCCTCCACATACAAAAGCTTCTAGATCCCAGTCTGCTGTCATCTGAATTGTGTGGATTACCAGAGCCTAAACCTTGCAGAAAAGGCCAACTGTTGTTTTAAATGTACTTCTTAGCATCTTTCTGACCGCATAGAAATCTCTAAGACAAACGCCAGGGACTGCACGTTTTTGGGCAAACTGCACGTTATTTAAACCATCATAACTACAGATCATAATGCACTTTAGGTGTTGTTTTTCAATAATTATAACATTTTTATTTACAAAAACAATTAAACAATTAAACAACTAATTAAACAATTAAAGTTCCTAGTACTTTTTTTAATGTATGGCACTGTGTAAAACATTTTCCTCTATGAAGAGGGACCAAACAAAATTTACGTTAAATATCTAGATTCGCTCCTTTTTCCATGGGCGGCACAAACTCTGCAGGCTGTCGTAGGAAATTTTTTCTTTCCACTCGCTGGAATACACGTAGGTTCATGCTGCTTCATATCACCTGACAACCTTTTGGGTGGATCTTTACGAGGTGCTCTCCTTGCACCCCCAGGGGCAGGGCTGCACAGATTTGTGTCTGGTTCCGGATAGCCTTCATTATTGTCATCTGTTATCCAGTCTCTTGCCATCTATAGCAGAAACTGTTTATACTTCATTTTTGCTTGTGGATAGAGGACGGTGTACACTCTAAATGAATTGAAAAGTCCACAGTTTATAAGGTACAGCACTACTTTTTTTTATCCATTTCATCATTTTCCTTAGAATGGAACAACATGAAAGGAATTGATACTCATGGTCAATGCCTTTCATGTGGGCATTGTATTCCTTGATGCAGGTAGATTTTACAATATTCTCTCCCGTTTTTCTATTTTTTTTTTTCCTGTTGTTGAGACAGAAGTGTCATAGATCGTTGATATCATTTGGACAACCTGCTTGTCTTTCCATGCTAGGAGAAGAATATTGCCTTTTCTGGAAAATATTATGTCACCTTTCTTCATTCTTGATCTTTTCATTTGCAAATTTGGCAGTACACCTCTTCTCTCCCTAATGGACAAGACAGTGTGTTGACATCTAAGGTCCATAACAGATGGCGTGCGAAACACGAGAAAACTCGTGAGCAGTCCGAAAGGTGTTAGCTCAATCTAATGTTACTCATTTTAGTTCAACTTCAGTTTTCAACTTAAGACCAAGAAATATCAGCCAAGAAAAAGAAAAAAAAAAAAAAAAAAAAAGGCAGTTTCTGTCTCAAACTGGAAGGCCTATAAAGTGGAAATGCCACATTGTTTGTTAGATCCAAAAGGTGGTCCAAACCTTGGTGATTCCATGATCTTTCAGTAAGTGAGGGAAAAATAATTGAGATAGCTGTCACCCAGTGAGAGTCAAGTCTAATTTCAACTGATTTGCGTCTCAACATTGGCTGTCTTGTCTTCTTTACAGTCATGGTCCTAATTAGGAGATGCTAGTCTCCGTAAGGAAGATTGCGTTACAGGGTAGAGAAGTCTTTCTACTTGGCCAAGGGCATCCAAGTAACTGTGCGCCCTAATAGAACATCCACATGACCCCTCCCCTTAAGCATCTTCCTTATCTATTTTTAAAGATAAAACCTCTCCAACCCTTTAAAACCATATTTAAATATCTTTGAGGTTTAAAAATTCATATCCCTTCATGATGCATTTTCTCAGAATTTCTTTTCTTTCACTTTTGTCTACCTTTTATTTCAAAGACAGTATTATAATAAATCATTAAAAGACGAGAAAGCGAGATCATTGAAATAAAACACTGGCACTTTGAAGATAAATTTTGGATACTGAGGATATTTATATATAGAATAATCTTTGAATTTCTTATCTTTTCAGTATTACCCTGCCTTTTTATAAACTCTGTAAGTTGACAAGAGCAATGAAAAACTTACACTATAGTTTCCATGGGTATTTTTTTTCCCAGGAGATAGTTATATATAAAATTTTAGAGAATAGTCATCAAGTACTAATAATAAAGGAGCAAATTTATTTTATAATTTGAAATGGCATAGCTATTAGTGGAAAATCAAAACTCTGTCCTTAGTCAGAAATATATTGCTTATTTATTTGATTTAGACTATGAACATTTGGAACTATGTTATTTTAGGTGTATATTGTTCAGCATTTTAAAGGTTTGCTTACACTTTGGGTTGGAGATATTTTTTCTTAATTTAAAATATTCATTTAAAATATTATTTTAATATATTTCTCTAGCACTTATTCTTGTATCATAGTCAACAGCATAAGTTATTACAATGGAACTAACATTAGAACAAATTTTAAAAATAAATTTTCCACCTATAAGAGTATTTTTAGGAAAGTGATTGAATATAGGCGGTTAATAGCATGCTGAATTTGCAAGTTGGTAAAATTAATATAGTAAAATGAATATATTTATTTCGAAATATATGGAGAATTTTTAAAAAGCTTTTTTTCCTTAAATAACTGGTTACTCAAGTTTCAAGGTTTACATTTACAATTAAGTGTAGAAAGACTTTCGTTTTGAATTTCTAATGTCCTGAAAAATTCATGCATAAAATTATTTAAATGGTCTTGCTGAATATTATCAAGTATTTATGTTTTGATGATGTTAATTACATTTCTTCTAAGACAGGACTTCCTCTATGCAAAAAGCACGATTTTCTCTTAATATAGAAAATTTAACTACCAACTTTCCCACGTTATATGTTCACAGTTTCTACCAGAAGCAGTTGTTTTTCAAAATCAGAGTTAGGAATGTCTATTAATTAATTTGTTTTTCTTTATGTTTCTTGGAAATAGGATAAGAAGAAATGGGATGCACATGTAGTGGGAGAGACATTAGTAAGAGCTTTCAAATTATAAAATTTATGAAATATTTTAAAGTCAAGTAATCTTAAATTTTGGAGCCACATTATGCTCTGGAAAATTTACTTTATGATTACCCCCTATATCAGTTGCCCTTTGTGTGCTGTATAGAAACTACTATACATCTGTTCTGTTCTTGTCAAATCTTTCACCAAGATGCTACTTTCCAACTACCTACCCATCAGATGAGAACTTCATCAGCTTTGTTCCACAAGCTATTCACATCTGTCTCAATCCCTACTCATTCCCCTTCCTCTTTTCTTTTTGCTGTACAATAGAAACGCCCTATCTCCTATGTAAGACCAATTCTGCGCTCAATATACTACACCCAGTTGCATCCTAAGAGATTTTGCTTCATAAATTATGTCCATTTTTTCTGTATCTTCAAATTCTTCCTGTTATAAATTATACTCTTTTAAGAAACATGTTAAATGCCTTAAGCTGCTTCCATTTTTAAAAAGTCAATAAATATACCCCTTACATGTATATATGCCTGTGTGTGTGTGTATATATATATGTGTGTGTGTGTATGTGTGTGTGTTTTTATATCTGCTTTCACATTCAAATCCATAACTTCCTCTACTGCCCTTTATTATTCTCTCCTTTTGCAACCAGACTTCTTGAAACAGTTATCTACATTCTGGGATTACTGTTCTTAATATTATTTTGAACCTCAATCAATTTCCCCTTCTCAACTGAAAATGATGTTGCCAAAGTTACCAACAGCCTCTAGTCACTCCTCAAGTTTGTTTCATTTGTTCCTTGCCCAGAATTGACAATGTCAGTCTCCACTTTCTTGAAATATGTTTTCCCTTGGCCCATATATTTAATATAATTATTGTTAGGGATTCCTATTAAGTTCTTTCATTTTTTTCACCCTGTGTTTTTCCCGAGTGATATAATCCTCTTTAATGGGTAGGCAATTAATGCCTATATGTTTCCTACCCAAATGTTTCTTCTGAAACTTGAACACACGTATTCATTCACATCCATAACTGAACTCTTCACCCCTACTACCCTCATCCTGAAACCTCCTTTCTATCTTAATGGTTGTGAATGTCATTCACCCAATTTCCAAAGAGAGCTTCCTTGCACTGTCAGTTTGAGATTTCTACTCCCGTATGTTACCAAAGCATCCCACTACTACAGGGCCTATTAATCCAATTTTAAATACCAGTTCACTTAATGGTACCTACAATAGATTGCTAGGTCTGTGTATTTCTAGTTAAGATGTAATATTGCCAGCTCTAAGACTCATAATAGTACTTAAATTTTCCTAGATGGATGGATGGGTAGATGGATAGATGGAGGGAGGGAGGAATGGATGGATGGATAGATAAATAGATGAGAAGGGGAGTACACATGCATTTATGGAATTGGGGCATGGATTCAGAAGAAGAGAATTTTTAGTTTGGAGTAGTGGGATCAAGTTGTATTGTGCAGTTACCCTAAGGGACATGAAAAAGATGATCCTGAAGGACAACATAGAAATCACAGCCATATAAGAAGCATCAAGGTAAGAGTGCGCAAATGAAAAATTTTAAAGGGTTTTTAAGACCATGGGATGGTTCACAGTACTGAAAATAGCAAACAAAACATAACCTTTTGAATTGACTCTTAGATGAAACTTTAAATTCAGTTTTGAGAGATCTGAGAAGTGGAATCAATTCTGAAAGAGTTCTAGGGGGTAAAATAAGGTGGTAAAAAAGAAGGGAGGATGTCTCTTAGGGTATATGAAATTGTTCATGTGCTTTATAGTCATAATAAATTTTATGTCTCCCTTGTTCATCTAATGCTGCTTTCATTTAGCTGACATGTCACCTTGAAAATATTTTCTGAGAAAGAAAAGAGCCTTTTATATAAAGATGGTTCTTCTCGTTACTTAAAAGAGATACTCCCCTATATGTTGTTTGAAAAGGTTTCTCACTGCTTTTTCATTTCCATTGAAACCTAAAATGGGCAACATGATACCTGAAACTGATTTTTACAATTTCAGCTGTTTAATGCTAAGTTATTAAACATTCCTAAAACAATTAAGATCCATTCCTGCATGTTTTATCCATATTAAAAAAAAACTCTAATAATTCTAGGGTTTTCTTTTTTTGAAAAGAAAAAAATTAAGTGCTTTAGTTTCACTGATAATATTAGAAACATACTAATATCATAGCAGCAATATTTGGTTCCAAATACATGTAATATGTACCACCACCAAAGTTTATTTTGGTTAAAATTAATTCTTGGTTAGAGATGGAACTGTTCTATAAAACCAGTCCAAAGGGAAAATCCTTTGTCTTCTATGTGCTGTGATTAGTGAACCAAGTGTGAATGCAATTAAACTCTCATTTAAATCAATACTTACTGGATTTTTTTCAAAGTAGGATTCCCTATGTATAGATTTGCCTTTATCACCAGGGTCATTAACTTTATTTTCTTGGCCACCTTTCTTTTAGCTTAATCCCTTTTCTGCTTAGATGTGTTGATTCTGGGGTTTTGTAGAAAGTGAAGTCATTCAGGCTGGAATCCAGTGTGTGATGTCCCAGATATCTGTGCTGCTCGACCCCACTTAGCTTGCAGGCTTTATTGCCATATTGCTCATGTTCACGTAAAATGTGCCATGGGTGCAGTGGGGAGTGAGGGCACCTTTACTTACATTCTTCCTCTTAATGAAATACTTTCCATAATAATTTCTTAGTCAAATTTTACTGATTTTTTTTTGAGGAGCCAGTTTAATAAAGTCTTTTTTGTTGCCTTCAACAAAAAGTTATTTCTTCCATTAAAATGCAAAGAGCAAAAAGCCAGTGTAACTTGCATTCCACTGCTCACATTCTGTGATATATCATAATTATTTATGTAAATATTCATCTTCCCTTACTAAGACCCCTAATGCAATCAACAGTCACTTTTATTATGAGTAGACAAGTATTTGTAGAATGTAAAAGACAATGTTAAGACAATTTTGGATATTCTCATTCTTGCTAAGATTCATTTTCATGTTATGAGAGTAATATATATTTGTATGTATTTCAAATTTATATATTTTTTATAATTTATATATATTTTATTACATATATATACATATGTATTTAAAATTTAACTCATCCATTGCTTCCTTTATATATGTATTACCCATGTATTTATTTAACAAAAGATTAGTAATCTCTTTATTGACCGCCACGCTGAGCCCCAGGAATAAAAACCAGATTATTAAAAAAATAGTTCTATTTCTCAAAGATCTTAAAATAGTATGTGGAAAACAAAAAATAGCAATTTCATAGAATGAAAAATGCTATAGTGTAGTTAAGCATAGTGCGCCATACAAATAACACACTGTGTGACTTCAATAAGTTCTCATTTGAGCTTTTGTTTTTTTCATTAGAATATTCTGAAAAGATAGATTATTTTATTATTTATTTTGTTGTTGTTTTGTTTTTTGTTTCAGAGACAGGGTCTTGACCTATCACCATGCCTAGAGTGCAGTGGCATGGTCATAGTTCACTGCAGTCTTGAATTCCTGCCTCTGCCTCCCCAGTAGCTAAAACCATAGTTGTGCACCACTATGCCTGTCTAAGTTTTTAATTTTTTGTGGAGACTGTGGTTTCACTATGCTGCCCCCACTGATCTTGAACTGCTGGCCTCAAGTGATCCTCCTGCCTTGGCCTCCCAAAGCGCTGGGATTAGAGATGTGAGCCACAGTACCTGGCCCAATAATTTTATTGCATGTTAGAATATTAGAACATTTATTTATTCACTTGTTTCCAGATTTAATGGCCACAGTGTATGTTTATGTCTCTATTCATCTATCTATCTATCTCTCTACATATATCTACATTTATATCTTTATCATATTGTATATCTACAAAATATAAAAGCATCTAACATAGAGCTTGACATGTAAATGGAAATCAATACATGTTTCCTCCTCTTCCAATTCTGGATTATGTCCTCATTTAGGGGTAGGATCTAATAAAGTTTAGGAATATTTGTATAAGAGGTTATAATGACATTACTGTGATGCCTGTACTGTAGTCTGGATGTCTAAGTGCTGAATTGTTTGTAGTTTTATCTGTGGTTGTATAGTTGGCATGTACCCCTTTAAAAACCTTCACTGAACTCTTGGTAGAAAGGCCACTAGATGGGGCTTGTGGGCTTAGTACTTTATGGTTTAGTAAAATGTTCTTCCTTTTAGTTTTTTTAAACTCAGAAATGCTTCTCTTTAACCTATTTTATTCTTTATTAACT
The DNA here is from genome assembly GCF_040939455.1 of Microcebus murinus. Lineage (NCBI taxonomy): Eukaryota > Metazoa > Chordata > Mammalia > Primates > Cheirogaleidae > Microcebus > Microcebus murinus. The sequence goes on along the minus strand of NC_134116.1, from coordinate 23,902,844 downwards.
GTAACACTGTGAGCAATTATACTTAGAAATCTTTTTATGTTAGCAAGTGTGCAGCATAACTTGCAAACATGATATTCCTCAAAAGAAAGAAAAGCATCTCTTTGCCACCAGGCATATTTATCTCTTTAGAGGGTAAATGCAAGATTCCATTGCCAATTTAACAGTAGTTTCAAAACTGTCTCATCATATAGAAAAATCTCAAGATTCAAAACCTTGGAAACTCTGGTTCCTACTTTTATGGGCGCTTTACCATTTACCAAGAAGTTTGCTCCTTATCTGTCACTAATGTCTGGTTTCCTGGAAGAGAGTCGTTCTCAAACTTTAACATGCATCGGCACCACCTGGATTTAAAATTCAGATGACTGTCCACACCCTCAGAATTTCTGATACTGAGAGTCTGGGGTGGAGTTGGTGGCTCTGCATTACCAAAAAGTGCCCAGATCATGCTGACGGTGCTGGTCCACACACGAAGGACCTCTGCTGTGTGCAAAGGGTCTCTATGCCTGAAGCACATGCCCTCGTGATCTGGCCCTTCTGTCTCAAGACAGCTTCATGTCACACTGCAGCATTCATCTCTCCAAGGACCGAGATGAATACATGGGCCAGAAATAAAGGATGGTTTGTGTTTTCATTGTGTGTATGCCACTAATTACCAGGCATCCAGCAGTCTACCTTAGATAGGGTTCAACTTCATCAACAGCTATCTTCTGGCAACCAATAACTAATATTCATTTGGGGAAAAAATATTTAACCCAAGACATCAAAGTTTTGGATTCTGATTCTCCTTTGGCTCATTGACTTTTGGATTTCCAAGTCTTCCCTCTCCATTTCTCTCCATCCTGCCTCCCACTTTCCCAGATTCCCATTTCCACCATTTTTTGAACCTCTCTCCCAAATGTCTGGAGCTAGGCCTGATGAGCCCTTATCTTCACAGCCTCACCCATGCAGTTCTCAGCCCCTGTACTGCTGATTTCCAGCATACTCCCTGATACCACTTTACCCTTACTGGGGACCTAGTTATGTGCTACTTCTTTCTATACTATATCTACAGCTGGATAATTCAATTCCTCATCTATTTATCCTGTCACCAGTTATTAACTCCCAATGAAATGCCAGAAATTGCCTCATCCAGCCACTGTGGCTACAGTGGTAAATAAGTCAAGCATGACCTCCCTTCTTTTGAGATCTCCATCATTATCTTGATTTATATGTCTTTTGGGGTTTTGGATACCTCTTGTTGTCACCAGCTTGTTGTTTTCCATCTCGATTAACTTCTTGGCTTACAGACCTCTGGCTTATGACAGCCACAGAATTCTTGGCTTTATACATGGCATCTCAGCTTCTTTTGGAACTTGTTTGTTCCTAGATTCTTAAGCCAGCATTGTCCCTGGCAACATTAGCATCCTCCTCTTACCTGACTGTTATCATCCCTGCTGGACTTCTTCATCTTCATTGTTAATATAACAATAATGCCTTAAAATATGTGGTTTATATCTTTCATGGCAAGTTAGCATATCCCATCACACTTGATTTACCATTTCAAATGACTAGCCTATCTTTGTGGAAAACCTATCTTTCCAATGATTTTAAATACTTTACCTTCATATAATTTGTATTATTTTATAATTTCATAAATTTAAATCTTGACCTGTTTAAGCTATTTTTTATTTTTATACTCGGTAATCCTGCAAAATTTATAATTTGCATGAATAACAGAATGGGCTGCTAGTTTGTTATTTGTATTCTCCACCATTACCTACTCACATTACTGTTAATTTATTTAGATCAGATATGTGCAGTCTGTGATCAAAATGATCTCTTGCAGCCCAGAAGCTTCCATATTATGTCAACAAAATTATGTTTACTTCACAGTCTCTCTCTGATATTCTTTTTGTGGTCATGACAACCCTAATACAATCCTGAACTCAGCCTCCTATTTTCAATGTTCCAATATTGAAAAGACTAGTCACAAAGTAATGTCCACAGCACCATTTAGTTTGAATAAATTACAACAGTAATCAAAAACTTGGTTTTAATATATCATAATTTAACTCCCCTTTTTTTTCTCAGTTTAAACATTATATATAATTAAAGATACCCCAATGTTCTACATGCAAAAGTAATTTGCTAATGAAGGAGAGGATTGTTAGGAATAGCATAAAAAGTTCAAATCACCAATAAATATTTTGGGAGGCTTGGAGCTGAAAGGGTTAAACTACTCTGGCACCTAGAAATTTTACCAAGCTCTTAACCTAATTATATTCATGATACAAGTTGGGCTCAATTTATTCACAAGGGATGTTGCGAAGTGAAGCATATCATGAATACTAAGGGTAATAGAAACAATTGCTTCAGTGAGCCTAGTACTGTCACAGCAGCCGCGTCAGAACAGATGGCTCTGCGTTTATTCCAGTCCAGGGACTCAAATTGGCAGTAGTCAAACAAAAATCCTGAAAAGCATGTCAGCAGTTGTGGAAATGAGTTTTCTTTATTTAAAAAGTCATTCATAACATTCCACTGAGAATCATATAAAACTAGAGGTATTTGCCACTTAGTTAATTTCCCTATTAGTGTATTCAACTTCTGGCCCATAATTTTAAAATATGTATGTGTGTGTATGTGTTTGTGTTTGTGTGTGTGTGTGTGTAAATCTACATATTATAATAGTAATTTGTGATATATACTATTAGCAATCTATATTTAATATGTATTAAATAATTATATATTATTACTAAAATTGCATATGCCAGGGTTGGGGAACCTTTTCATTGGAAGGGTGCATTAATTTAGATGTAATCAAATTAGGCCACATTCAAGAAACTTCAATTAGATATAATTAAAAATGTACATTATTTTGTAAAAATCTAACTACTACTATGTACTTAATTTCACAAAATGAAAACTAGTTGTTAATTTTAAAGTTAACCTTTCAATAACTTCGTTGTGTCTGCTTTTTATTGGAAAGCATTCGAATATTTGGTTGCAGCATGGAGATCTGCAGTTCCAGTTGATCCTCTAGATGCGTATTAGTCATTTGTGACCTTAAGGGAGTCTTGATTTGGGTTAGGTAGAAAAATGTAGATTCACAGCCATAAGAGGTTGAAAAGGAAAGCATTTTTCAGGCATGTTGTTGAAGGTGTGGGTATTCTACTGCATTTTCCATATTTCAATTAGATCTTTCTTAGCATCAAACAATGATTTTAAAATTTCATCTACTGAGAGTCCAATCAATTACATCTGTCATTCTTTAGGTGCCTTGGTGATATCAACGAGGTGAGGCTGAAATGCTAATTTGAGTATGATGTCATGATTCTCAATCAGTGAACCTTTTATGGTATTCTCCAATTAATAGGTCTATAACAGCTGCGTATTCTTCAAATGATTCGCATATATCATCTTGCTCATTATTGGCCTTTGCTAATAAGAAAAATATTCATCTGAAATTTCCTTTTGAGGAAGAAATGTTTTGAAAACAGATAGCTTTTTTCAAAATGCTTGGATTTTTTTGCCACATATCATAGTTTTACCTTGCAAAACATATTCAAGTCGTTTTGATGTGCCATGATATTACACAGAAATGCTGCATTCCTATAGAAATCTTCTTTTAATAATTCGCATTGCTGATTCCATTCTTCATAAAATTTAACTATCTGTTCTTACAGAGATAAAATTTTGACTAACAACTGTCTTTGTGATAGCCAACGAACTTTAGAATGACATGGCAAATCCACACTGAATACCTCATCCTTCAACTTTAGCAGGTTATGAAACTGACAACGCTGCCTTGCATTTGCACAAATATAGTTAACAATACTTATAACTTGCTGCAAAGTGTCACTTAAAATATTAGCTTTAGCACAGACATTTTGCTGATGCAAAGATACAATGAAAATAAATGAGAGTATCTGGATCTGTTAATACTTTTTTGATCTGTGCAGTAAACCCTTCATATTTTCCTGTCATGGAAGGTGCACCATCTATACATACATTCACTAAATTTACCAAATTCAGTACAACTTCATGACATTTATCTTGAAAGTTGTGGAAGATATTACTCCTGTTCTGTACATAAGAGTGCCCAAAGCAAGTAACCCTTCATAGCAAAGAAAATCTTCTGTTATGACCTGAATGAAGTATAAAACCCGCACTGAGTCAATATCAGTTGATTCATCCAAAGTGACTGAATATATATTTTCTTTTTGAAGAATTGCATGAAGTTGTTCTGTTAAGTTGAAAGCTAATTCATACTGCCGATCAGTTATGGTTCTTCTCGAAAGAGGCAGTTGTTTGTACTTTGAAACGTTATTGGAAGCTAAACATTCTATGACTTTGACAATTGCATTTTTTCACAACTTCTACATCACTGAATGGTTTCCCTGTTTTCCAGAGCATATAAACAACTTTATAAGTTGCTTCAGTGGCATTGTTTCCAGGTCTTAATTGCTGCTTGAAAGAAATGTCTTTGCTTTTAATTTTCATCTTTTAATTTCTACAATACAACCTTTCTCGCCTCTCCCTCTAATTTAAAGTATCTGTGGTCCTTATGAGTTTTATAATGCTGATGAGCATTGAATTTCTTTAATGTTAATATTGCAGAATCACAAAGCAAGCAAATCATTTTTAGCAGAAACAAGATAATATTGCAATTTCCAATTCTCAAAAAATCTGTTTTCTTCCTTCAGCATTTTCTTGACATGATGGTCTGTTAAAGCAGACAGAATTTAAAAATACTGTTGAGCAGTGCAACTATTCAGAAATTCCATTTCAAACAGAAACAGTGTGTATCATCTTCAAAAGTTAGTAACAGACTGACATACTTGACCCCCATAAAATCTCATCAACCAGCCACATGTAGTAGAGGCACCAGACAGGTGGGAGCAGTTACAACTAACTCATAACTAATGAGTGTAATACCCATTAGTTTTGTTTTTAATTTGCAGGTCAATCTGGGAGGATCATTTCACTGAAACTTTAAAAAAATTTTTTCTTTAGTATTTCAAATACATCCATTTAAAAAATAAAATAAAAATATAAAAGATGAACAAAAGTGTACTAATAAAAATAAAAGGATTTGTTCTGTAAAATTTAGATTCAGTCAAAAGGTCATACTTGAGGACCTAGAAGTCCACAGGTTCCCCAACCTCTTGTATACACTATATGTATATTATATATATGCCAAGTCTTTTCAGAAATACATTAATATATATCAACAGTTGCTAGTTTCTAACATTAATTATATTATTTTCATCTATTTAATCTACACTGCTACTAGCCTAAGAATTTTAATATTTTCTTTAAAAATACTGTATTCCATCTTTAAGAAAGCATTCCACCATGGACTATTAGAATTTTACATTTCATCTGAAATGTATTGTGGCCAAATGGCTGAAGATGTTCATTACCATCCTTTTTCTCCTTGCACAAAGAGTAATTAATAGTTTCTTTAGGTATTAAATGAAAATTGATTGACATTTTGGAGCCCCAAATCGTCAATTAGCTATGGAGAAAAACAAAAACTTTTACATATTCCTTACTATTTAAATTTTTTCAATAAAAAAAGGAAAAAGCAAAGAAAGGAAGGATAATATCCTGATCTACAGTACTGTAAACCTGGAACTGTTTCCAACAGAACTTGGCTCTCCTACTGTCTTTTACAGATGACTTAGATAAGGGCAGATGACTAAAAGGAAAGGTTTTTTTCATGTCTTATCTTTCTCAGGCCATTTAAGTAGTCTGAGTTTACTCATGGAATGTGCCTTGATGTTCGGTTTAGTAGCTACATTCTAGCAGAACTGATCGGTCATGTTCTGTCTGCCCACAAGAGTTTGCCAGAATAATGCCCATCACTCTAATTGAACTAATAACCTAATCACCATAGATCTTTTAACTTCTATAATTCTATTCTATCAATGTGGAGACATATTGTTTGCTCATAATTTTTGTTGACTAATATTAGCTAAATGATAGATTATTTACATTTTAATGTTATATTGCCAACTTCAGTATACAGGAGAAAAATGTTCAGATCCTAGTGAATTTTTTTTTTTTTTAGATTTATTACATGCTTTTAAAAATTTTATGATTTATGTGATCATAGTACTTTCAGTTCTGGCTTATGGGAAGATTGAATTTTTATAGCAAATTCATATCTTTATGGATTATACAGATAAATGTTAAAATTTGAAATCACTAAAGGATAATGAAAACTTACAGGTGAATTTGCTAAACTTCAAATGGGAAAAGCTATTATAACCCTAAATTTAAACAAAATTCAAAAAATATATTTTACTGCAGTTTTTACTGTGGGAAGTATAGAGTATGAACCTAGGTTTGAATTAGAAGGCAAGTACTGGCTGATTGCACAACTCTCCAGGTGGGGCAAACTAAACGAGTGTAGCAAATATACCCAAATGTATTTTTTTCAATCAAATTAGAGGCTTATTTTTCAATGTCTAAGGCAGGTATTCCCAATTGGCAGTTACCTTAGTTCAGGGATCCCTGGCTTATGGAGGAAAACAACAGTTTTGGTTGAGAAAACCCCATACTTTATTTTTGCAGCAGAACTCAATGCCTTATGTTTAAGGGTGCAGTCTAAATTGGCTTTTTTGTCTCATCTCCAATTGGTAAGTTTTAACATACAAAAAAATTGTATAACCTTAAACATTGTATTTTAAGACATGGCAAAATAATATTTAGTAAAAGAAAATTGAAAAAAACATTGCAACAGGAATTTAAGTCCAATTTTCTCTTTGTGAATGTGTATTTGTAGAAATATTAAATAAAAAGCACAAGTAAATGCTCCAGATGTTAACACTAGTTACCTTGAGATATTATGGTTACAGGTGATATTATTTTATCATTACTTTGCAATTCTCCATAATGAGCAGATATTGCATTTATAGTTAGAAAAATGTACATATGAAATACTAGATTCCTTCAGCTACTAAAATTGTATGTGAATTCTCTTCTTACACTTATGACCTGTCTCCACATCAGTTGTCAAAAAAAAAAAAAAATCAGTTAATCTCTGCTTGTCATACATACCTGGTTGGGTGCTGCTGCTCTCTCTTAATTGTCCACAATAACTAGCCTTTAAGGTATAAAGTAAATCCTGGCTAGAAGGAAAAAAATAATAATATCCACTTGATATCACTGAGAAGAACTCAGATAACAAGACCCACAACACATAATTTCTTGTTACTAAATTAAAGTAAACCTATACCAGGTGCCATCACTTTTAATTTATTCTCAGAACATATTTTGTGTTTGGGGAAAATCTCACTAATGAATGAATTCAATCAAGCAAATAAAAAATAAATACAATTTCCCTCTTGGTGTGCTAGATAATTAATGTTTTGAAAGCACGAATCATTACTATGTATCATGCTAAGTGCTATGAAAGATTTTTTTCTTAGGATAATGGAGTTTTGCTGGAGTAATATAATATTAAGAATTAATGTCACATTTATATATGTAGATTGTGCAAATTATAACGAAATGTATATTACTAGAATTTAAAATTGCAAAAGTTTTTAAAAGGAAGCCCTGAAAGTGAGTTAACAAAGAAAACACAACAAATAGATAACCTATTATGATAGAAATGGGAGCTCAGATTTTCTGACTCATTTCAAAGTTGGATGTTTGTGTACTATATCCCATCATTTCTCTGAAATGTAAAATTGTGTGATGGGAGTATAAAGGAAGGCAAAATGGAGAAAAAAAATTTGAGGTGGGCCTCATCCAGCAATGGATTAAATTGAAATAGAAAGATGTTGCTCTATATTAGACAAGAGGTGTAATAAGAACTTGAACAGAACATTTGGGGAATAGACAATAAAGAGTACAGATGTTGGGTAGAAGATTTGTGTTGAGAAGCAAGGATTGGAAATAACGATGCCAGGTAAGATTGTCCTCTTTAAGGATAAGTGTATTTGAGAGCTGGGTTGAGAACCTTGGACGTTTCCTTAAAGAAGATACATTCATTTAACATTCCAGATTTTTTTTTATTATTTTGCTGCAGAGAGGGTCAGGGAATGAATACTCCAAAAGAATGGTTTTGGAGTTTATTATTAATTTGGAAAGAATGGGCTTAAGCCCATTATCCAAAGTGAGATGACACAAGATCAGAAAAATGGCTCCACATGTACTTGCCATCAAATTGGTACTGACTGATTAACACTATGGTGCTCAAATGGTGGTGGTGTTCGCCACCACCATTCAGGATTCAGGGGTTGGGGGGGGTAGTCCCACATCTGAGGGATGTGGTGAGCATTGTGGAGGGGAAGGGCATACCTCTAACCCTTGCTTGGGAGAGGCAAAGATATAAAATGTAAACCAAATGTTAACAAAAACCAAACATTTATCGGGTGTCAGGAAGGTAGGAGGGGGGAGGAGGAGATGGGTATATACATACATAATGAGTGTGATGCTCACTATCTGGGGGATGGACACACTTGAAGCTCTGACTCAAGGGGGGAGGGGAGGCAAGGGCAATGCACATAACCTTAATGTTTGTATCCCCATAATATGCTGAAATTAAAAAAAAAGCACAGAAATAATTTAATACCTGGAGCTGTGGTAAATAGAAGTTAATGCTTTGTTTCTCTTCCAGTGTTGCGTTCTATTCTCTGGCTTTTTAAGAAGTGAAACCAGTGTATGCAGCTAAAGGTCCATTTCTTATCACTTATTTTCTTATTCTCACAGAAGTAGCCTCTATGCCAGAGTTGTTGATCTTTCTTATAATGTTAACCTTTTTTTTTCTTTACTAAATACAACCAAAATATAAATGACATGATACATATAAAAACATTTTCATTTCAAAATTTATATAATCATTATTTACATATCATTTGCAACACTATGTTTTTGTTAATTATTCATGTTCATACACATAGGATCATTACTTCTGCTTTTCTACAGTATTACAGTCATCAAACAAACCAGCTTTTCCCACTGTGGGATTTTCCTGTGTCCCCTTTTCTGAAGGACTCAATAATCTTTGTTAAACTTGTCCTTTTTGCACGATGTCACAGCAAGTTTAACATAGATGATAGTACAGTAGCCCCCCTTATCCATGGGGGATATGTACTAAGACACACAGTAGGTGCCTGAAACCACAGACAGTACCACACCCTACATATACTATGTTTTTTTCCTATATGTACATGTCTATGATAAAGTTTAATTTATAAATAAGGCACACTTAGACATGAACACTAATAATAAAATAGAACAATATACTGTAATAAAGCTTATGTGAATGTGGTCTTTCTCAAAATATATTATTGTGTTATACTTACCCTTTTTCTACCTGTAATGATGTGGATTGATACAATCCTATGTGATGAGATGAAGTGAGGTAAATATCTAATAACTTTTGCAATCTGAGGTGCAGCAGGAAAACTGGCACAGATTTATTTTCTCTTCTTCACAATTTCATGGCTACAATATTTGTTCTTACCAAATAGACAAAGCAATCTTGAGAAAAAGAACAAAGCTGAAGGCAACACACTACCTGACTTCAAAATATACCACAAAACTTTAGCGTAGTACTGGCATGGAAACAGAAGCATAGACCAATGATACAGAATAGAGAGCTCAGAAATAAAACCATGCATTTACAGCCAACTGATTTCTACAATGTTGCCAAGGACATACATTAGGGACAAGACATGCTCTTTAAAAAATCGTGCTGGGAAAACTGGATAATCACATGCAGAAGAATAAAACTAGACTCCTGTCTTTTACCATATACAAAAATCAACTCAAAATGGATTGAAGACTTAGATGTAAGACCTGAAACTATAAAACTACTAGAAGACAACATAGGGGAAATGCTTCATGACACTGGTCTGGGCAAGGCTTTTGGAGGGCAGGACCTCAAAGGCATTGTCAGCAAAAGCAAAAATAGACAAATGGGATTATAACAAACTAAAAAGCTTCTACACAGAATGGGAATGATCAACAGAGTGAAGACAAAACCTAAAGAAAAGAAGAATATATTTTCAAACTATGCATCTGACAAGGAGTTAAAATCCAGTACATATAAGGAATTCAAATAAATCCACAGCAAAAACAAAGAAACAAACCCAAATAATGTGATTTAAAAATGGGTGAAATACCTGAATAGATATATCTGAAAAGAAGACATACAAATGACCAGCAGGTATATGACAAAGTCTGTGACATCACTAATAATTGGGGAAATGCAAATTAAAATGACAATTAGATAATCCCCTCACCCCATTTAGCACGGTTATTATCAAAAAGACAAAATATAACAAATATTGGCAAGGATACAGACAAAGGAGAACTTTTACTTTGTTGATGGGAATGTAAATTAGTATAACCATGGAAAAAAGTATGGAGGTTCCTCAAAAAATTAAAAATAGAATTACCATATGATCCAGAAATTTCACTCCTAGGTATATATCCAGAGAAATTGAAATCAATGTCAAAAAAACCCACTTCACTCCTATGCTTATTGCAGCATTGTTCACAGTAGCCAAGAGATGGTATCAACCTAAATTAACAGAATATGTCTAATAAAAATGTGGTATAGATACACAATGGAATACTATTCATTTATTAAAAGGAATGAAATCCTGTCATTTGTGGAAACATGGATGAACCTGGAGGACATTATGTTAAGAGAAATAAGCCAGACACAGAAAGACAAATACTGCATAATCTCATTCATATGTGGAATCTAAAATAATTGATCTTAAAGAAGTAGAGAAAAGAATAGTGGTTACTAGAGATGGGGCAGAGAAATGAGGATGGAAAGAGATTGTTCAATGGGCATAAATTTGGAGTTAGATAGAATATATTCTGATTTTCTATTACATAGTAGGATGACTATAGCTAATGATGTATATTTTAAGACAGCTAGAAAAGCTATCACCACAAGGAAATGATATTTGATGTGACTGACCTGCTAATTACCCTGATTTGCTCATGATACAATGTATACATATATTTAAGCATCACACTGTACCCCATGAATATGTACAATTATTGCTTATGAACTACGATCTAAATTTAAAAAGAAGGAAAAAACCGAGAAGCACATCATGGCTTTTCTTTGGCATATCCGAATGGCCAGCATCACTACTCTTGCATTTTAGGATTATTATTAAGTAAAATAAGGGTTACTTTATCACAAGTACTGTGGTACCATATAGTTGATTTAATAATCTAGATAGCTACAAAGTGACTAACGGGTGGGTGACATAGATTCCCTGGACAAACGGATGATTCACATCATCACTCTACTCAGAATGGTGCCCAATGTATACTTTATAAATAGTTTATTTCTGCTTTCTCATTTAATATTTCAGGGCTATAGTTGACTACAGTAACTGAAACCATGGATGGGGGGGCACTGCTGTATACTTTTCTTTATTGCACAATTTTTAATTACCCTTCAATGAGCTTGTGTTGATTTATACTTCTACTGAAAACAAATCATTTCACATTTCTAACATCATTTTATATGATCGGAACTAATTGTTGCCAAAATTAATTAAAATCGATTTAAGATCTCATTTTTATTTTACATTGCAATTTTCAAAATAATAATGAAGTTGAGCATCTTCTTATAAGTTTATACATATTTTTTCATCTGTTAATTGTCCTTATGTATTTTTTACTTCTATTAACTTTCAGAATTCATTATTTATTATTGATATTAGTCCTCTGAGTTATATAGCTTGAACATTTTTACTAGCAATCAGTGGCATATCTATTTGCCTTTTAAAAATAAATATAGGGTTTATTTGAGGCACAGAAGACATTGAAGTTTGTTAAATTTGTTAATCGTTTCTTTCATGGCTTATATATTTTAGGAAAACTTCATTATCATGATGTTATAAAAATATCTTATATTTACTAATTTTTATTGAACATTGCTTTCATAACTAGATCTTTCAACTAATGAGAATTATTACATTTGGCTATAATTAGATAGAAATCCATATTTTTCTTTTTTCATATAGAGATCCATGGTCTCAGCATCTTTCATTAATCTATTATTTTCTTTCATAGTTATAGCGTTACATTTGTTACATGGCATTCCCACATGTGTGTGCCATTCATTAATCTAACCATTTAACTTTATGCCAATACAATCTTGATTTAATTACTAAAGTGTTTACAAAAAATTATATTAAAAAATTATTAGCAATTTGGAGTGACTTATATATGATTTTAAGATCAAAATCTACAGAAACACTGTCTGAATTTTTATTTGTATCACTATGAATTTATAGATTGAGGAATGATACCATATTTATAATATTAATTTGTATAAAAGCGAACACAATAATTTTGATCTCGACACTAGTATGGTAACAGGTATCACCTACCTGATCTCCATCTCAAAATATTAGTCTGAATTTTTAAAAAATTCACAGTGTTGTGAACCACTAGGAGCAATATGTTGGCTCTCTAAAGAAAAAAACAAAATGATTATTTTACTGTTCTTAAAGAGATATTTCAGAATATTTTCAAAAATAAATACCTACTTCTCACCACAATAATAAGAAATGCATTATTTGTTTTTCAACTTCACAGAGCTATGGTTTTTAGACCTGGTTGAGTTCATAAAACTGGCAAATTATATGATTTTGGATTTTATAATACAAATTTATCTCCAGTTAAAAAGAAGTAAAACATAAAATAGTGTATCTTCAAGTTAACCCTACATTTTTAGGGTGAAAAATTATTTTATATCATTCTGAATTAGCTTATAACCTTTTGTTGTAAGCAAGTTAGAAAGTTATAATGTGTTGGTTATCATTTAACTAATAATGATGAACATTTGCAATCATTATTAAGTTCTAAATAACCTCTGGAAAAGAATAAATCAAGCATTGTATTATTTTCATTTTACAACTTTATATTCTTCAGAACAAAAATATATAAATATTGAATGTTAACAGTGATTCAATTAATAAGAAACATTCAGAGAGAAAATGTAATAACAGAGCTATAAGTAGTAATGAAATATTAAATGTAAACAGTAAAATCAGATACTACGAAAAATTTAATTCAAAGATAGGAAATTCCAGAAAGTTATATTTCCAGAATCCAGATCCTCACAGAGTTGCTTCTGGAAATAATATAGCCAGAACATTGAGTTTATACAAAAATCATTCTGGTAGAAATTATCTTCTGAATATTTTCTAAATATTATATATTTTTAGTCATTTTTAACCAAGAAGTTGTTAACATAGATCCCTCATATATGTTTTGATTTTTTTTTTTGCCATCTTAGCTATGAAGTTTGGAAAAGAACCTTAATAAGATCTGAAGATTCTAAAAAGTATTGTCATTATCATTGAATATAGTGCAACATCCTGGGACTGCAAGGAAAATCATAACTAAAATTCATGTGAAAACTTAAGCTATCAATCCATATAAATGTTTTAGTAGCAATCATGTATATATATAATATATTTGTCTTATATACAATGAATGAATTTTTACTAGGATATATTATATAACATATAGGTTTCTATACTCAAATGCAATATATTAGCTATTATTAAAATATTTTGACATGGTGAATTAAACACATGTTTTTTAGGGTTTAAGAAAAATAAATATTTTTAGTCTCTTATGCATAAAAACTTTCAGTTGCTCAGTGAATTAGATCAGAGTGTTGTTTTGTGAAAAACTCATCAAAATTTGAATTGGAATACTGGATTTGAATTCTGACTCACCACTCACTGCATCATCTAGGAAGGTGACTTACCCACTTTGAACCTTAATTTGCCCATCTGTCATACACTGTTTCATTGGTTGTTATGAGGATAAAATGAATGAAAGTATATACAAGTATGTTTCAATGGAAAATGATGCCCATATTTTATAAAAATTTACTTCTGAAAATGTTCACTCAGCACATGCAAACAACCTCCATGTAATCTTTATTTACAAGCCTCCAAAATAAATTAATACATGCACCTTAAACACAGAATGTAGTAGGATATGATTTTTTTTGGAATCTTGAAAGTTATATCCTTTTCCCTAGTACATTTTTTTTAGAAACAAATTTTTCATGCGCTGTCTTTTAACACGTGAAATTGTTAAGGCATGTTGTTTTGATATAGTGTCTGCTTCCCATTGAAAATACATTCAAAATACTTTAACTTTACATCAAACCATATTTTCAGTGGACTAGATTTCAACACTTCATGCCATGTGATAGGGTGAATGAAGCAAATGCTAAAGAACATCTTCTATTTATTACATTTCCACCACTGGATTCCAATGTTCCAGGTAATTTGCTGGATAATAAAAAGCGATCCCCCTCTCTACCAGTAGGTGGCACTGCACTCTTCACTGAAGACATTCTGAGGTGAGTGCTGTAAAGAGATTATTCAACATCTACAAAAAAGCTGGGTTTTAGAACATTTTATTTGAAATAATGAGACACATGTGATTAATCTCCTGAAGAATAATCTTACTTTTGTCATTTTGGGGAAATATGTGCACACTAAGTAAAAATGAGTGAGCAGCTGTTGAGAATAAAAGGAAAATGCTTCATTTAGAATCTATTAATTTCTATCATTGTTCAGTACAGTATTCTCAGACTTAATTACTCATGTAAAGAACATTATGACTATATGTGAAATAAAGTTTTCTTTACTCCCCTCAAGATTTTTTTCTCCTTCTACCCACAAATCGTGTGACTAGTTTTTATTTGTTTCTTTTAACATAGAAATCCCACTAGGATAACTAACTAGTTTTGTTCTTAAACCCATTTATTCAAGTTGTGATATGATACTATCTGCTTTGGCTTTTTTGTCTTCTTCTCCCACCTCAGTCTTAGGGAAGTAGATACATCAGTCAGTCACTGCTGCTGGAATCTCTACTTTGAGAGAACAATGCACTTCAAATTACTAGTAACATATATAATATCAAAAGCTGATTTTTTTATTTATTCCTGGGACAATTTTAGTCTTCCATGTAGCTCTAAATGTATCAGTTGCTGATGACAGGAGGAAAGAATGGAGACGTTTAAAGATTTCTTGACAGCGAAAAGAGGCTCTAATTGATTATATTTAAAGAAATACAATCGGAGGAGGCCACTTTATTGAAAGCACAGCTTTAAACAAGACCTCTATTAAACAATTGTCAGGGGTGAGAGTAAAAATGGCACCTAACAAGAGAGAAAGTAAAGGGAAAGGATGAGAAAGAGTGAATACACCTTTCTTGTATGTAAGTCTTTCTTTTATACCCTTGATTTTCACTAAGTTGTTATATTCATATTCACTAAGTGCATGATAATAAATGATGATATAAAATAAAACCAAAACAAGATAAAAAGACATGATAGCTATTTAAAGAAGTAGTTCTACATTTAATTGAATAAATTTAATAAGTAAATATAATTGTATGTAATAACAGTAGCTATTCCTTTTTATCATATTTCTTTTTCCTAATTATCATAAAATAAATAACAATTCAGCAATATAGGTTTAGTTGCTTTTTTATTTTAAAGGTGGAAGATGGAGGGAAAAGTATTTCTTAGTTGAAGCATTCACTGGACTTCTGGTTTCTGGTTTGGCATGTAAGGAGCTTAGAAATCACCATGCTGTCCTAACTCACATGAAAAGTCTCTATTGCCAAAAAGTCTACAACTCTTCTCAGATCTCTCAGACAAGTGAGATTACAGGGCAACCACAGCCTTAAAAAATGTAGAGACAGGTGGATACAGAAAAATCATGGCTTACCAGAGCACAAACTCACTTGCTGAAACCCCTCCACAGGAACCAGTGCTAGGGTAGCTCACCTGAACTGTAACTGATGAACTACTTACTAGAGGCTGAAAACTCCAGGGCAACCTAGTCATAGAGGGAAATCCCACACTTTTGTGAGTTTTACCTCCAAGAGCTTTATCAAATTCTCTCAGCAAACCTCAGAGTAAAATTCCATCATGTTTCCAACAGGGAGAGGAGAAAAAGAGTCACTTAAAATATATCAGAGCATTCTATTACTCTTAACAAAGCTTGTCCTCAGGAGAAACTATTTGACCATGGCCTAATCTGCTGGGGTTTTGTCAAAGCCTAACCTACCTGGGGGAAGGGAAATACCCAACTCCCGCCAACTCTAGTCTCCAAAGTGGAGGAAGGGAATTACAGTGACTCCAGCTACCTCTAGCCATCCTGCCTCCACCCACAGGGGGGTGGGGGTGGGGTAAACTGAGAATCGCTTGGAAGTTCACAGTCTAGGGGCACAGACTCACTAAAAGACTCACCCTAATCATAGGACTATAGAATACTTCTTCTATCCCGCACCATACCACTGCATTACTACAGGTTTAGTTACCTCAGTTTCTTTTGCCCAACCCATTGTGCCTACCTTTCCACAAAAATTACAAGACATATTAATAGGCAAAAAAATACAGTCTGATGAGACTGAACAACCATTAGAACCAGAGTCAGATAGGGCAGGAATTTTGGAATTATTTATTATTTGGGACAATTTAGTCTTCCAGGTAGGCCAGGAAGTCAGGAATTATATTACAAAAAAGAAAACTGTGATTAATACGCTAAGAGCTTTAATGGAAATACAAGTACTGATGGATAATGTAAGCATAGAGATGGAGATTCTAAGAAAGAATAAAGGATTCTAGATATCAAAAACACTGTCATATAAATGAATAATGCCAATGGTCTCATTGGTATGCTGGAAACAGTTGAGGAAAGAATCTCTGAACTTGAGATATGGCAATGGAAACTTATAAGACCTGAAAAGCACAATAGAGAAGGGAACAGAAGTAATATTTGGAGTAACCATGACTGTTTCCCTAAGTTAGTGTCAAAAACCAAACCACAGAGTCAGGAAGCTCAAAGGACACCAAGCAGGATAATTTCTAGGGGGAAAAAATAGAAAACTATGCCTAGGGATATCATATATGAACTTTATTTTTTATTTTTTTTTTCATATATGAACTTTAGAAAATCAAAGATAAAGAAAAATCTTGAAAGAAAATATGGGGGTTGGGGAAAACAATTTACCTATGAAAAAGCAAAAGTAAGAATTAAATGTGGCTTCTCTTCAGAAACCATGCTAACAAGAAAAAGTGCAGTGAAATGTTAAGTTTAATGTTTTGGTGAAAAATTGAAAAAGCAACCCACCAATTGAGAATTCTGTATACCTCGAAAAATTATCCTTCAAAAGTGTGGGAGAAACACTTTCTTAGATTAATATAAGTGTATTTGTTGCCAGTGAACTTGTCTTGTAAAACTGTTACAATAACTTATTCAGAGGGAAGGAAAATGATATAGATGATAAACTCATATTTACATAAAGAAAGGAAGAGCATCAGAGAAATGAGTAAATGAAGGCAAAATAAAAGCATATTTTTATTCTAAATTATTCTAACACATTTCTTGAAAATAATAGCAACAATGTATTTGATTACATATATTTATGCATTGTATGTACTTATGTATGCTACTTTATAAGTGAAGTGAATGACAGCAATGATTGAAGGGCAAAAGGAAGGAATTAGGAATATTTTGTTATTATAAAGTACTTGCACTACCTGTGAAGTGATATAGTAGTATTTGAAAGGAGACTTGGATTAGCTGTAAATGTATATTCCAAACCCTAGGGCAACCACTAAAAAAAAGGTTAAAAAAGAAATACCACTGATATGCTAAGATAAGAAAGAAAATGAAGTCCTATAAATATGCTCAATTAAAACCACAAAAAGCAGAAAAAGTATGAAAGACAAAAATAAAAACAAAGAACAAAGGAAACAAATGGAAACCATAACAAATATGGTAGATCTTAATCCAACTATATCAGTAATTACCTTAAAACTCAAAGTTCTAAGTATACCAATTAAAAGACAGATTGTCAGAATGGATCAAAATAAAAAGACCCATCGATATGCCGTCTATAAAAATCCCACTTCAAATATAAAGATTGCATGTTGTAATTGTGCAAATAAATGCTCACTCCAATAAAATGAATAATAAATTAAAAGGCACATGTAAAGTAAAGGGATGGAGAAAGATATACTATGCTAATACTCTCTAATCAAAAGGAGGTGGGATTAGCTCTCTTAATTTCAGACAGTGCAGACTTCAGAGCAAGAAAAGTTATCAGGGATGAAAAGGCTCCATACTCTGATTCCAACTACGGATGCTCCTTGACTTAGAAGGGATTGTGTGTCAATAAACCTATCATAAATTGAAAATATTGTAAGTCAAAAGTACATTTTGGAGTTATCTAGACATAACCCTATTGTAACTCAAGGAAGATACTGAATGTATATTGCTTTTCCACTATAGTAAACTCAAAAAATTCTAAATCAAACCACTGTAAATTGGGCATCATCTGTATATAATATTCTGGAAAAGACAAAATTATGATGATAGTTTAAAAAGTCAGTGATTGCCAGGGGTTAGGAGAAGGGAAAGATGAATAGGGAAAGAACAGAGAATCTTTAGGGCAGTGAAACCATTCTGTGTGATACTATAATGGTTGATACATGTTGTTATACATTTGTCAAAACCCATGGAATGTACAACACCAAAAGTGAACCCTAATGTAAACTGTAAACTTTGGCTGATAATGATGTGTGGGAAGTTGGTAGTGGGAGAGTTGTGTGGTGGTGGTGGGGGTGGTGGTGAGTATATGGGAACTGTACCATTCACTTTTGCTGTGAACATATAACTGCTTTTAGATATAAAATGAATTAATATATAAATCTGGAGCTCATCATTTAAGAAAATTATTCAACATTTCATGGAATACATTGTGTGAGTAAATATGACTGCATAATAACAGTGGTCATTCCATTTATTCACAATTCTTTTTCTTAAATTATCTTAAAATAATAAAAAAGACAACAATATGAGTTTAGTTTATTTCTAATTTTGAATGTGGAAGAAAAATGTATTGTTTAGTTGAAGCATTTGGTAATTATGAAATTGGATGTCTATTGGAGAGAACAGTGCTTATTAATTTTAGTTGGCTAGAGAATATTAAAAAAGCTTTCATTTTTAGATTAATTTTATTTCTATGCCCAGGCATGGGAATGCAGATGGCTAAAATGTAGAACATACTCTACCACAAATAAGTCTAATTACATTGTGTTTGCATGACAAATGCACACATTTTCCATTCATTACTTTTTTAAAAATCTGAAATAAGTTTATCTGACACCATAATCATGAATTTATTGAGAGTTTATTATAAACATTGAATATTATGCTCAAATAGAAGTTTAAAAATACTATTAATTCAATTTCTACCTATATATTTCTGCATTGAAATAAAATAAAAATATTTTCTTTTTTTTGTTAAAAATAACCACAGAGTTTACTGGTTTATAATTCAAAATAGAATCAAGCAGCATATTGCATTTATATTACTAAACATTACGAATCCTAAATTCTATGTCTGCAGTTCCATGAAACAATAACTAGCAGTATTTACTTTGTCGTGCACATGTAACTAGCAGTCAAAGTAGATCTACACAGTACAGTTGCCTATGTTGGATAATAGATAAGAGAGGATTCTTTAACTCTGGATTTGATCAAGATGATAAAATACCTCTTGAGAATGACTGTATTTAAACTCTGAAATGTAAACTTTATACTGTTATCTTTGTAAACAGATTAATCCAGCAGCTATATCCACTACTATTGGCATTCTAAGGAGCTGAAGATGCTCTTTAGGCAGGATGTAAAGGGCTATTCTTGCTCAACGCTGCCCCAGAAGTCCTTCATTCTTTCTGATACTTCTGCAATTTATTGAAACATCCACTACATTCTCTTTCAAGAGCCTTTTACTGACCAGGAGAATTAACCACTCCATTCTATTTTCCTATTATAGACCATGCAGCTTTTTATTGCACAGGTAATAACATAGTACTGTATTTTTACTTATCTATTTCCTCTTACCAGACTATATGCATCTTAAGGGGAAGGGAAATAACATTCTTTTTGAATCTCCAATGTTTAGCAACAAATTAAAGGAAAGAAGGAAGGAAAGGAAAGAAGCATTGAAATCATAGTTTATTGAGCTCATTTAAGTATTACTACTTCTTTATGCCAATTTACTTTTATAACAACCCTATCAACTACAGATTGTTATCCTCGTTTTACAGCTAAAACAAAAGATGATGCTCAGAGAGTTTTACCTCGTTGCCTGAATCTGCACAGTTCATCATGTATGGCTGAAATGGAAATTGTGAATATCCCTTTCTGACCCCAGAATGACACTCAGCCACCTCCTGTCACAGCGTTCAGGCAATATTTAATGTGTGTGATAGGCTTTCCATAATAGAAACACACTTAATCTTAATACAATCACCGTGGTCTAGGTATTGGGGCCCATTGTTTGCTGATGAGGAAAAAGAAAAGTTAAAACAAATCTCCGAAGTCTGCTAGCAAATTAAAAAGTGATAAGATACAGAGATGCCATGATTACAAGTTCAAGGTTCCTTCACTGCCTCAAACCTGCCTTTATGATGCTTTTGTATAATTCCTTACTGAAAAATGATATTCTCATCCAGAAATTGCATAATGGTCATAGCTAGGTAAATGTCATGAAATTAGAAATCAGTTTCACTTTTTGGAGCCTGCAGATATGCTCAAATTTATCAGCGAATAGGCTAGGAAAAATAAAATTAAAGTGTAAAAGGGATTAGCAGAGGGCATAAATTAGGCTCTTTCTGACCTAATATTAGCCTACCTGCCAGTTCTCATTTCTAATGGTCTCTCAACAACAACATGGTCTTTAGGGCCATTTACCTGTAATCTAAGGTAGAGTGAGAAGGAAAGTGATTTTAGGGTCATGATTGAATAGCTAAAGAGACACAAATTGAAAGAGTTCTATTATCAGGAAAAAAAGTAAGGCTATTTTATGGTATTATTATTGAAAATTCTAAACCTTAAATCAGAGAAACATTAGTAGGCAAAGTTCTCTGCTACAGATGTGTGGTGGTTATAATGCATTAAGGATAATTTAGAAAGGCATTGATTAAAAACAATGATAAGCAGGGCATGAGGTGAAAATAAAAATAATGATAAGAATTGAAAATGAATCTGAAAATCGTGAAGACTGTATGGTCCTTCAGGATAAATCAACATTATAATATAATATGATATTAAGGTATGTCTATGCATTTTATTATACAATAAAATATTTTTGATCTATAATTTAGAGACAGAAATTTGTTTTTTTAAAAAAATCTGTGTTGAATATTTGCAGTGCCTAAAACTAAATAACAAGACAGAGCCTAATCAGTACCTGGTATTATATAGTTATATTAAAAAAGATTTAAGCCAGACACTATACCAAGTGTGTTGTATTTATTAGGTTTATAGTCATTATTTAATTTAATTTTTAAAATAGCCCTTTGAGTTAGAAGTGTATTGGTTCCAAATAAAGAAACTAACATTAAATTCCTTTTATTGTCTGACAACTGTTTTACTCTAAGATTCAAATGAAAATTTGAGGCCAAATCAACTGCTTTTAATAACTAGGCTATACTTCTACTTGTATGTTCATACTGCACTTCTATGGCAGTATGTGCCGGTAGTCATGGGGAAGAAAAGATGGCACAAGAATAAACAACTGACTTAGACTCAGACATTGAAGCTAGATAACAGGGCCTAAAGCAAACAAAATGTCTGGCAAAGTAGGTTTCAGTGAACAGTCACCAAGTAACAAACTGTAAATGATCTTTCATGTAGAGCACATTATTAATATATTTAATAAAAATCATTATTTTAGCCCTTGATTATTTAGTTTTCCTTGCCATTGATTTTATCTCAGGTTGTCATTGATCCATTCAATTCATATACTCAACATACATTTATTATGTGTTCACTGAGTTACAGGACTCAGAAGGGTGCTCTGAGAACCACCCGAAGAGTGAATGAGAGTTTAAGGAGAGTCCAGAGCATTTGACAAGGAGAGCAGGGCTGTGCACAGACAGACTCCGTGGCAGGGAACTGTGGGCCTTCTTGGGACTGAGGGAGAGCCAGTGAAGTAGGAGCCAAGAAAAACCAGGAAGCATGGTGGGGAAGCAATTAGAGAAGATTTAATTTTGCTTTCCATTAATAAAATCTTCCTAATTTATTTCTCTATGTATAACATTTATTGGGGAAGAAAAGATGTATCCCGTTGAATAAAAGTAATGCTACATGATATGCTATCAATAAAGTACTAGGTATCTCTTGTAATATAGTTTGAAATTTTGAAATATTAATATTAATTTTACAACCATGTATGCTGATAGCTTCTGATATTTTATAAGATTTAATTAGAGAGATTATGTTTAATTTGAAAGGCATATACTACTTATACAGGAATATGACTAGAAATGAAGATTTCTATGTACAAAAGCACTTAATATATAAATATATATGTTTAATATGTATTTTAAATTTTAATTGAAATTATTTTCAAGAGGGAGTAGTAGAGGTTTGATTAGCTTTTTATTGTCCTATATTTAATCAGTCCTAAGATGTAATTATAATCCTAGGCTATAATTACTCTCTAAATGAAAACTTTATTAAAAACCAACTGGCCTCACTAAAGATTTTAGTCATAAAGTCTTAGAGAAATTTCATTTTTGTTTGTAAAACTTTTCCCATGGTCTTTCTGTTCACGATCCAAAGACAACATTTCTCTAGCTGCTAAGTTATTCTGTTTTCTACTTTGTAACATGCCAACATCAAAGGCTGTGGCTCTGCCCTCTCCTCTCCTTATCCATGTCCTACGCAGGGTAACTGAGAGATCTTTCAACATTGACAGCAGCTCATCTTACTGATAAACAAGGCACAAGACAGAAGCAAATGGTTTCTAGGCATAGAGAGCAGTAGGTGAAGGTGGGATACTTTCCTTTCTATCTTCAGAGAGTATAAAGTAGTCTATCATGAATGTCGTGATCGTAAGTTAAAATAGTATTGATTTGGGTGGTCTGCTATACAGGGAAACTATACAGTGTAAACAATATGAATTGTACAATGAAAGGCGAGTGAGTTCTGAAGAGGAGGGAAGTGATTAGCAGCACAGACAGCAGTGAGGATGGCAGCTCTGATAAAGTCTGTCCTCACACGAGGAATTCATTAAAGCACTTCTACTCCCAGATCTCTAATACCTCTTATATGTATCTTCCTTTCATGTATAATTCCCCTTTTCTGAGGATCCAAGGATATAAAAAAATAAGATAGAACCTCCAAAACCACCGATATTCTTATAGACGTCATATAAGATATGGTTAGATGATAGGTATAAATAGTTAAAAGTATAGAGATAGATTTAAGTTAGATAGGTATGGATATAGTTAGAAAGGTATAGACTTTATATAGGTACAGATATAGATAGGTATAGATTTTGGATAGAGTTATACTTTTCCATATCTAGATATACCTCTATCTATCATCTATATCTATAACAGGTAGTAAAAGTGAAGTTGAAAAATCTGATTTATATACAAAGATCAAATCTTTGCTCAAATCACTTCAAGGGTGATCTCATATCTCTTAAAATCCAGATGTCTTACTGCTTCCTACATGACTGTGCGATACTGCTGCTTCCACCGCTACCACTCAGGGCCATTGCATGTCAATAGCTACCACATTGCAGCCACGTGGGCTTTGTTTTGATTCCCAACATTCCCAACAATTCGTTACCTCAAAGTCCTTGCACTTGCTATTTTCCTTTTCCTGGAATTAACATGCCTGGCTCTTTGGACCAGGGGATCCTTCTCATCTTTTCAATCTGAGGTCAAATCTCACGTTCTCTGAGCAATCTTTTTTGACTTTCTCTAAAGAGTTCAGCCATCCCCTCACTGTCATAGCACCCTATTACTTTATAACAGAGAACTTATCCCAATCTAAAGATGTCTTCTTAAATGTTTATTTATATATTGTTTATATATTATGTATTTTTATTGTGTGTCTGTCTTCGCTAAAATTATTATCTGCATGAGAACAGAATCCTTACCAGCGTTATATTCCACTATATTCCTAGCACCTTCAACTGAGTCTATAACCAAGAGATGTCCAACAAAAATTTCTTCTGTTGACAGGTCAGTTGATAGCTCATTGACAGGTCACTGATATGCTCATTATTAATTAATTAATTAATAACATTTCTTTCTTGATGAGTAGTGATTTCCCCACAGTATTCTAAAGTCCAAATTTATGAGCTGTAGTTTAAAATTTTTAAATGATCTAATTAGCTTAGATATTATTCTTGCTTCCATCATCAGTGAAAGACTGAAATGGATTAAATAAAGGCAGATTGGCAATGAGTAAAGTCAGAAATTAGAAAGATGCATTGCTCCCTTCAAGAGTACTGTCAAGAGGAGACCACCACCTGACTAGCCTTGGGGGCCAATGGCCTGATGAATTTTTACTTCTGATTCAGGGTGGCCATTGGTACAACCTTTGCAAGTAAATTATGGTTATAAAAGGACCTAAAGAAGCTCTTTCTGATACTTTGGGGCAAGGGACTTCACATCTCTCTCTCATAACTAGAGAAATGGTCATATATTGCTACTAAAAATGAAGAGGAAAACAATGAGTCTGGAACAAGTCTTGTTCCATTAATTTCATATCCAAAATGAGACACCGTGGAGGTAGCAGTCCCATGGATGGTAAAGTAATTTGATAGGCAGTATTCATCTTTTTATTTCATTTTAAAAAAGTGCTTAACATTCAGGGGAAGTCAGCAAATACTGTTTAACTCTTCTATGGAAAAATCATTTGCCATCAACTGTCACATCAATGCCACATCAAAGGAAAGAGAGCTCAGTGCTACTTGGTAGTACTAAAGCTAGCAAGTGAGGCCTCTCTGGAATTGGGTTCTCATTGCCACATTATGTTACCACCTCTGCACAAAATGAGTACATGATCACTGCTTAGTCAGGGAGCAGCAAATAGGGTTTTAACAGTGCATTTTTCTGTTTCCCTGCACAGATGTATGTATTTCAGCCTCTAAGTAATCAGCAGCTTCTGGTTTGTGGTGCACACAATATAAAAAAGATATAAAGTATCTGGGATTTAATTAATTAATTCTAATATCACTCCTCTAAGTAGGAAGCAAAATTAACAAATAATTAATCAATAGGTTTTTCATTTAATTCTAAAACATAAATGTCTTCAGAGATCTAAAATGATTACTTCTCAATATTTTAAATACAGATGTATAACTAAAAATGCTATCTTCTTTCACAAAATGTTAAAGTTGGCTTCATAATGTGAAATAAATTATTGTTTTGAAATTATATATTGCCTACTTTCAATTAGAGGACTATAATTTCAAAGAGAATATCGATCATTATTATCTTTATAATTCATTTGTTTGCTTATTTTATAAGTAGATATTAAAGGCCCATGATTCTAACACTACTAAAGAAATATTAGTAGTGGATCTATCCTGGGAGTATCTATACACCCAAGAGATTTGCCTGTTTGAAATAAATCCGTCAAACAAACATTGAAGTTTTATTGTAAAATTCAGGCAGAAATGTTGATACTGTCTACCTCAATTTAAACACAACAACAACCAAAAAATCCAAAAGAAAATCCCTCCAGACTAGTATATATAACTTTGTGATATATATATATATATATATATATATATATATATATATATATATATATAACTTTGTGTTATAAGGAATTTCTTTGAGAAAATAGGCACAGGTAAAAAGCTTGCAAAGCTTGCAACTATATATATATAGTTTATAAAAACTTTAGAGCAAGCTGAGATTACTCAGATTCTGTCAGTACATCTTGCTGAAAAACACCTACCCTTGCCTAGTCTTTGTTCAATGTATTTTCATCGAGAATATGAAGCTCTGCCATTGTAACTATAAACTTGGCCAGGCTTTATTTTGATTGTGTAAGAACATACCCAGAAAAGATGACTATGTTATGTGACTTTGAATCTGTTTTAATTTTCTCTCTTTTATACTTTCCTTTTCCTAAGTGCCAACTAAAATTTTGCTCACATGTTTCCTTTTAAAACATGAGTTCAGAATAAAAGTAAGGAAAAAAATTAACTTCAGTGAATGTTTTATTCACATCTATGAACCCTAAAATATTATGATCTTACTTGATGTGATTAAGTGACACTTGCTTTCTCACACAAAAGAATTACAGCAACATTATTCTTAATCATAAACATGTACTAAGCATGTATTTCTTTAAATAACTGTATTAGCCAGAGCCTTTTTGGTTATAAATGCAAGAGATTCAACTCAAACATACTTAAGCAAAACAAGTAATTATTTGGCTTACATAAACTGTGCAAGGTTCTCAATAAGAGGAACCAGAAATTAAAACAGTTAAGATTCTCCCTTCACCTCTCATTTTCCACTGTGTGCCAAACAAATCATCTGGCTCTTTTTGGACAAGATTAAAATCGTGATTTCTGATATGATCAGTGCTTGTAACCTCACACCTATCTGAGCAGAAAGGAAAAGAATTCTAGATTTCAGCTTCCTTTTGAAAAACTCTGGGAAAGTTTCTAATTGGCCTGGATTGAGTCATGTGATCACAACTAGACTAATCACTGTAGCTAGAAGAATTAGGTATGGCAATTAGAGGAGCCTTGGGCGGGTTGCATCGTTAAACCAATAACTCTGACTATGGAGGTGGGTTCATGTATAATAAGAAGATGCTAACTCCTATTCTGACCTCATGCTCAGAATATGAGCAATGTTTCTAAAATTAAGGCTTCAGAATACATTTCCCAAAAGAAATGGGAGGAGTGTAGGGAAGGCAAAGCAAGTGCATACACACACACACACACACACACACACACACACACACACACACACACACACACCCACACACAGAAGAGGTTAAGACTTCTCTCTCTTGGTGTTCTTTCATCTTCCCTACTATCAAATATGTACTGAGCATTATCATCTCTGGACTTTTAGTGAATGCTAATGTTGAATAATTGGCATCATTTAGGTTGTTCACAATCATTTTTCTTTAAAAGTTTTAGATGCCATTAATTATGTCTTTTACTCTCAGAGAGAAGAAGACATTTGTGTTATGGACAAATAAGTAAACTCTGCATAAAATTGTGGATCAGATGGTTGAGAATTGTTTTCAGCTCATCGGTTTTGACACCTGGATAAATCTAATAATTGATACATTGCTGTTAACTGAGTGGCAGCCACGGCACATTGTCACTTCAATTGATGATGTGTGTGGTTGGTACTAAAAGTGTTGCATTATACTGTTATATAAGATATCTTTAAAACAGATTACATTATGGCTAAGAACTAAAACAAAAAAATATATATTGTCTTTTCAGTCATTATAACAGAGCAGTGATGCATGCATTTAGTAGTTTTGAAGTAAATGTTTAGAAGCTGAATAATTTCCATTCCATTTTTTGTTTTAGAGCAAAAACCAAGTACTTTAGGGGACTGAGATAGAAGGATTTCCATAAGTAGATGAAACTACGCTTGGTTATTGATTCTTCTAGAACCTAATAGGTCTTCAATAAATATTTGTTAAATTAAAAATAAATGCAACTAATGTTAGGGGAGATTGTTAGATGCCTTGAAAGAGAACACAAAAAAATTAGGAACACAAGAATATTGAATGACTAAATTATGTAAAATTATGATTAAAATTATCATGTCAGATTTTGTCAGAAATTTTCTTTAAAGTAATAGTACATCTGACAATTGATGATGTCTTTGATGTTATACAGTAATAAAAGAAATTTATTTTTACTTCATGGAAGTCATTTTGGCAACATTATGGAGTATCAGGATTATAATACTAGTAATCAGATTACCTAACTTCCAATCTTTGGTTCTATCACCAACTAATTGTGCTGTTGAGAGAAAGTCAATTAAATACTTATGACTTCATTTATACCACAAAGATTTTAAACTAGATATGTTACTCCTCAATCTCAAACATGAAAACACATGATTCTAGATGGAGTGAATAATGTAAAAAGGAATTTATTATTTCTTCATCTTAAGAATTATGGTTTGAAATACTGTAACTATAGGTTGGTAGTTGTGTAATTTCCAGAGGCTGGTGTAATATATATATTTTTTAAATTCTAGAATATCTTATTAGATCGTGTATCTAATGTTCATAGTTGAAATATAGCTAACATGCAAAATATGCTATGTTTTTCACTTACAAAGTATTTAGTATTTGGA
This sequence comes from Microcebus murinus, assembly GCF_040939455.1. Lineage (NCBI taxonomy): Eukaryota > Metazoa > Chordata > Mammalia > Primates > Cheirogaleidae > Microcebus > Microcebus murinus. The sequence goes on along the minus strand of NC_134116.1, from coordinate 23,874,655 downwards.
TTAGTGTTTATAGCTTCAGACATATTAGTGAAGCAGTAAGTAGGAAAAATGCTAATGGACAGCTAATCAAGTGTCTGGGTATCAAACAGTCAATTACTACAGACTAGGATGATAATTCAAAAATAAGTGAGGCATTATCATTTTGATGCAGCATTACTTAGACCAAATGTAGTAACTAGAATAAACAAATGTTTGCACACAAGCACACTTGGGAATATGGTCATTAAGAACCTAAAATTTTCTAACCAAATGGTAATCTCCTTTCTTTCTCAGATGCCATAGGCAGTTCTGCTCATTTATTGAAAATACAATGCAGCATTCTCAAATCCAAGCACTAACATTTTATCCTATTGGGTTCTTACCAGCCTGAGAACTTGGAAGTGACTTGAGTTGTTATATAATCCTTTCCCCATCTTTAAGAAAGGCACAGACTAAATCATCCCAGTCAAGTTCTTTTCACTAAAAAATTTCTAGAAAAATTAATGCTATCATCTCCTATGGTCATATATCTGAGTATATTTTCTTTTAAAAAAATTAGTATCTTATGCCAACTTTTCAAAAGAGACAATCACTTTTTATTTTACAGGAAAATATTATAAAATATTAGAACTAGAAGGAAGGCTAAAAATCATATAATCATTTTTAAAATTTTAGAAATGAAGAAACTAAAGTATAGAAAGTTTAAATAAAGTGTTCGACCCCACAGACTAGTTGATAACAAAGTGGATTTGGAACCCAGATTCTTTGATTTTTACTTCAATAATTTGTTTATATTTGTCGCAGTTTCTATTTACTTTATTTTTCTTATGACAGGAACACCCTATCCACCCTTTCTTTTAAACTGAAATAATCTCTAGCAATTGACTACGCCTTCCTTTGCTATCGTGTCTTTTTCTTTTGATCCTTTAGTTCTGATGTGTCAGTTTTAGATTCTGGAAAAATTGATTGAAACCACTCAAAGGCACAAGAAATTTATACTAATTTATTTACAGTTAAAATTCTACCACCAACACTGTGTTTCTGTTACGTATTTTCTATATCATTTTTATCCCAGAAATGTTAGGAAGATAGCAAGGGATTCTGGGTCTCCTGGGGAAGAAAGTGGGTGCTATTCCCTTGGTGCAATTGCCTCCCTGGGAAGAAGGACAAGGGTGGGTCCCAGGCCCCCATTTTGGTCCTGCCCTACCTTAATCCTCTCCTTAGCTACTGCCATACCTGGGGGAGGAGGGAATACCCTATGAATCTGCCAATTATAATTCAGTGCACCAGCTGCAAAAGAATGCAGAGGATTCTCTAGTCCAGGGGCCAAGCAGCATAGGTAGCATAGAGTCCAGAAAGTGACCTAGAACAACCTGCATGCCTAGTAATGCAACTCCTAACTGTCTAATCAAAGTGGTTCCATGGTGACATCTGAGCCACTAGGGAAGGTCTCAATCCATTCACTATAAAACAAGACACAGAGCATAACCAGGCACTTTTCTTCCCCTTCCCTTTGCTCTTTTCCTACTGTGGGAATGGGTCTAGTCATCATCTATGGCGTACATATTGTGCTCTGTAAACCTATATCTTGCTCTTGCCCTATAATCCTATATTTCTCTCCTCATAACCTCATTTTCATGTTTGCCTAGCTTTGGTATGTCTAGTCACTCTTTGGCCATGAGTGTGCTAAGAACTGACATTTCAGACTAAAATCTGAGAGAAACAGAAATTTTTTGAGAAATATTATAATCAGAGTAATGTTTAATAAAGAGAAATAGAGTGGCACAAATTGGATAGTCTCTAAAAAATGCTTGAATTCCCAGCTGCAATGCCCACAACTCAAAAAGAATACAGAAAAGCTCTAACTGAAGTGCAACTGGAGACCTGGAAGGAGGGGAAAAAGAAGAGTCAGAGGCAACATTTAAAAAGATAATGTTTAAGAATTTCCAAAAACTTAATAGAAAAAAACCCATCATGCCATAGAAAGAAAATCTCAATGACTCCTAAGCTGAATAATTACAAAATTAACTATATCACTGGCAAATCATTATAAAACTGCTGAAATCAAAATCACAAAGAAAATAATAGAAGCCAGAAATAAAAAGCTTTTTTTTTGAAAAAAAAGTACTAAAACTGATAGATAACATCTCAATAAAAAATTAAAGTCACAAATCTATTTTTTACCATCTTTAAAGCATGAAGGAAAATAACACACAAACTTAAAGATCATGTTATGTTAAAATATCCTTCAAATATGAAAGGAAAATAAAGGCATTTCTGAACAATCAAAAAAATAAAAAAAAATAATGGGAAAATTTGTTTCTAACAAACCTATATTAATGGAAAATGTTTACTCAGACAGAAGAAAAATGATGATACTGAGAAACACAGAAATTCAGGAAGAAATGAATTGCAATTGGAAGGATAAATATGTGAATAATTATAAATATTTATTTGCATAAAATGATAGTAATAACTTATGAGGTTTAATATATATCCAAGTTAAGTAATTAGAATACAAGCTAGAAGGACGTAAGTGGAGTTCAAGGGTTCTAAGGCCTTTGAACTAGGAAGTGGTCTGGGAAGTGGTAACATTACCAATGTTTATTAATAATTGCTCAGACCTAACCAAACTGCAAAGTTTGAAGGCACAGTCCTCCAGACCCGACTGACAAGCCTGCCCCAGACTTCTGAAACTAACTGCAAGGAGTCAGGGTCCAATTAAGGTTAGAAGGAAAAGTCCATATGGGACTACCCTCACTTCTGACACCAATGGTAAGTTCTGAGGGTTCCCACAACAGCCCTGTTTTGATAATTCACTAGGACTCATAGTGAGTCCATAGTGAGTCCTACTGAAAGCTGTTATACTTACGGTTGTAGTTTATATAAAGGGCAAGATGCAGATCCAAAGGAAGAAAAACATAAGGCAGAGTCTGAAAGATTTCCAAACATGAAGCTTCTTTTGTCTTCGGGACATATTACTCTCTGGTATCAATGTGTGACAATACAGAGTGCTACCAATCCTGGAAGTTCACAGGAGCATTGATGTGTAGAGTTTTTGTTGGGGTTTCATTACATAGGCATGATTGATTCATTAACTGCCCATATGTTTTAACTCAGTCTCCATCTTTCCCTTCCCTGGAGGTCAAGCATTGATAGCATGTGGCCTGAGGAGCCCGCCATAAATAACAAGGACACTCTTATCATTCAGGTAATACCAAGGGTTTAGAGGCTACCTTCTAGGAAGTGGAACAAAGTCTAGACCTCTCTTAGGGCAAGGATGAATTCTCTACTACACAGGGCACACTCTGGCCTTTGCCCAGGTTTTCTTACAGCAAAACAATTATATTTATCTGGGCATTTGTATTTAATAAAGCATTTATATGACAAATACAACAACAATATCATTATAAGTATACCTAACATTTGGAGGAGCCAATGGAGGCTAGTGATAGGTTTAGAAAAACAACTATTCCATCCTGTAAAGTGTTACATATATTTTTATGTTTTAACTTCTTTGTTTACCATTATTTGTACCTTACAATAAACTTTTACAGAGTTATTTAGCAAAGAATTAGTTGATAGCTAAATCCAGTTTTTCCTCAAACCAGTCATTTTCTATTAATATTATATCTTGAGGAGGCTTTTTCTCAATTTCCTAGTATATTCGACCATCAGTATCAGTATTATAATCTTGCTAATGAGGCCAGTGTTATACCATATCACACTAATGGCATATGAAATCTGAAAAATAAAAGTCAAAAGAGACTGGTATATTATTAGAATTCCACTCAGTTATTAATAACTAGTTTAATCCATCATCATATCATATGACCAAAATGTCTCCTAGAGCAATGCCTCTCAGGTTTGCAAGTTTCCATTCAATATTTCCAGGTTCCAAAGGCTGAGGTGTTCTCCCTGCTTTCAGGTATCTGGTATAATTGAGCTAAGAGACAAAAATCATCTTTTGCTCTGACCCTTTCTTGATGTATTAATATAATATTGAATTTCCCTCATTGCATAATTAGTCATTCTTTCACCTTAAGCTATCATTTATGGTTCCTTTCATTTGCCATTTAATTTTACCCCAAACTTTCTACCTTGGAAGAGATATTAGTTAGGTTCAGCCACTGTGCTAGTCCCGAGTACAGCAGCAATACTAGTCTAGCAGGTGCCTCCCCCTCTTTCTGCTCCCATTCATATAAGCAGAGGTAAAGAGCTCATGGCCTTTCTTGAGCACTAGAAAATACTGTTCTGTTCACCTTCAACCACAATTTTGCCAGATGGAATGAAGGCATAATGGACCCCATTAGACCCTTAGCAATTCTGATATATAAAATTTTAAAAATATAGTTAGAGTTTCTTGATTCAAGGTCATTCATGCTTCTTGAAGCCACAGTTGCAGCCCTGGTCATGAGACCATTGCATTGGATGGGGAAATAGAAAGTTGAGCACATGTGGGAAAAAAGGACAATCGTTCCACCCTATGCTTTTCCCTTCACCATGGGAAAATAGCATAGTCATACCAGCATCCTCCCCAACCTTGACTCTACTTCATACCCCAGAAAAGTAAAGAAATCTCTCTAGTGGGAACCCTCACCATACCACCCTCATGTTGAGTTTGACCACTCACTCCTGAAAGCATGTAAGGCAATCGTTCTTGTCTTTATAGTCTCACATTTTAGATAACAAATGTCTAAATGGCTCATTCCAATTCTCTATCAAACCATTACTCTGTGGATGATATCTCGCTGCTCATTGTTATACATTGTAGGCTATAAAGTTCCTTGGTGTGAGGAATTGTGAATTGGTGGTGCAAATTGGTGCAATATCTTCTGCTTCTTTTATAGTATTCTGAACATTTGCATCTCCACCAAGTATACAAAGTCCAATCCAGAATGTCTATTCCTATTAGGACCCATTTGTAGCCTCTAGGAGGCGTCAATCCAACTTTCCTGCTATATACAGAGATCCTTCCTCAGGGAATAGCCATGTGTAGTCACTTTCTTTCTTGTTGACTGACTGAACAGTTCTTACTGACATTTTAGTGCCTTAGATTAGAAGGTGTAAGAGCAATATGTCTAGATTCAGCCATTTGCTGCATTGCTACAGTCCCTGGGTGCCCACGCATTTCATGGACCCTGATGGCCACCTCAAGTGATTACGTCAGTCACCTTCTAATCCTGTAAGGGGTTCTTCTGCCAGCATTGGCTTGTCCAACCTTAATGTGCTATGTTAAATTCCCAGAGTGATTTCCATCCCAGGGCCACAACCCATATGGGTATCCATTTACCAGGCTGGCTTTCCATTGCCCTTCTATCTGACCATGCAGACAGGCTGTTAGCTACTGCCCATGAGTCAGTAAAAACCCAAATATAGGGGAAAACAGCATTTAATTCATCCCATTGGGTTAATTAATTGGAACGTAGGCCTTCCAAACAAGATGCTGTCCATTCATCTTGGAATTAATGTCCATAACCAAGCAACTCTATTTTTCTAGAAACATCAAATATAAGGACATTATAGGGTTAAAAATAAAAAGGATTGGAAAAGATAGAACATGCAAAAACTAAAGAAAATTGCTATAGCTACTACTTTCAGATAAAGTTGACTTTATAGCAATAAAGAAATAAGAAAGAATATTTCATAAAGATGAAAGGATCAATCTACCAAAATGACATGACATTCTGTATTTATTTGCAAAAATTTAGATAGACTAAAATAATAGACAAATTTACAGTCCTAGTGGGAGACTTTCACATAATTCTTTCAATAACTGCTGATAAAAGGCAGTAAGAATATATAAGACTAATGACATAATTTATAGATCTGCTCTAATTGACATAGAGAATACTACATCCAATAATAAAACACTGAGCCCAACTTGTGCATCCTTTACAAGTGCACATAGGCTATTTACCAAATTGATAATAGGGTAGGCTATAAAAATAACTCAGGGTATATTCTATCACCACAGTAGAAACCAACCAAAAATCAAACTAAAATTTAATTAGACACAAAGTAATGTTAGCAGCTACATTTAGACCCTGAAATCAAATTAATACAACAGAGAAACTATAAATACATATTTTATTGTGAAACATTCCTCTTACCTGTCTCATATAAATTATATTCCAATTAATCTAGAGACAAAAATTAGATATGTCACTTAAATCTTTAATTGTCAGTTATTTCTGGGTGTCTTGAATTTACACAAATGTTTGGAACCACATAGAGTCATATCCATTCACAGTAAGAGCTAAACTTCATGATTTATTTTTATACTAATAAGGAATTCACAACAAAACACCAAAACTATAGACCTTGGAAGAATTTGGAGACCATATTGTAAGTGTGAAGGTAATGTCACCTATGGAAAGAATACGGTGGTCATTTAAACCATCGGGGTTAAGTTCAAGCTTTTCTCCTATTCTGTGACACTACGTGCAAGGTTTGAACATGCTGAACTTCAGTCTTCTGTATATAATGGTAATAAATTGTTGTTTACTGACTGAGAAAGAATACTAGGAATTGGAACTAATACCTGCTGAAGGCCTAATGACTGCTGCCAATAAGCTTGCCCCTGAACCTGTGAGTCATTTAATAACAGTTAATAGTCGCAACAACCTTTTGACACAGTAGATATATAAATAAAGTGTGTGTGAGAATACTGCATTAACTGTAAAAAATAATGCCTGGTTGTTAAAGCAAACAAAATTATATTTGCATTCTCATCTGCCATATGTTAGATGGTTGACATGTTATTGATATGGCAGTGATGAGGACAAATTTTAATTTATTTTCAGTAACATAAAGATTCAGAGTTTTAGTATGCATCATAGAAATTGCTAAGTTTTTTTTTTCATAGTAGATTCTGGTTTCCTGCTAAATAACTCAAAATACTTAAGTGCCTCAATATATATTTTAAACATTGCTTTAAGAAATTTTTCATAATTCTTCTTGGAAATTTGGGGTTCCATTCCTATGTTTCGCTTTTTAGCCTTGGTAAAAAGAGTTGGTTTCTCCTTTTAAGTAAAATTTGATTAAATAAAGTTATTACTGGACTTTATTTTATCTACAGTTATCTGTTATCTTCAGGCAAATTAATGAACTCTGCAGTATTCTAATAATACTGATAATCATTTATAACAGTGGTTCATAATTTTTAAACATTAATACATAGACTATGATATAGAGAATAATATTTATAATAATTAAGATTTGTTAGAACCATATATATGTGTGTGTGTGTGTGTGTGTGTGTGTGTGTGTATTCTGACTATAAGCTGGGTCCTCGGTCTTAAAAGTAAGGCAAACAAATAGGAGCAGCAAAAGTTCTAAGTCATATTAGAACTAAGTTTACATTATTCCTCCTGCCTATAGCAAGTGTGCTTTCTCAAGTCAAATGAAAATGAACTAAAGATAGGTGTATGTTGACATAGCTTTGAGAAGAGGTCAGTGAAATAAAGAAATCATGTAGACCTCACACTTAATCAAGTCTTTCTTTCATATTTCAACATACTCTAACTTGTATTACAATATAGGCTTTTGCTTTTTAAAGGCACCCCAAGGCCCTGGCTCTACCGCCCCACCATCAGCTGAATTTTAAACAACCACTCTTTTAATACAAAGTCATTTCATTTTCTATTGTTTATCCCAGAGTAGTGTTTAGTGCCTTGGATTAGCAGGCCCTCAGGCATGTAAGAAATTGATGGATAAAAAGAAATGCTAGTGGAAAAGCATATGAAAGCAGCTGAATCTTGGCATATGCAAAGTGGAAACTCATTGGAACAAAGAGGCATCTACTGAATTGAGGTTGTAATTCTTATTCATGAGAACTGTTGAGGGGGGAAAATGGATATTCTGTATATTTCCTAAAAGTCAGTTTCCATAAAAGGGTCATTTGGTGGCAATTTCCTATCCAGAATACATCCATCTTGCTCCTCCTTGTTCCTGACACTTTCCTCATGTAACCATGTGAGTCAGGAGAAGTTGATCTTGCCCTCAGTTCTAAGAGTGGCTCCTGAAATCAAAGCCAAGCAGGCATTGGTTCAAGAGCCTAGCCTTAGCCAAGCAAGTGTGTGTGGCTTTTCTCTGAAGACTGATTTGGTTAAGGCAATGATTCTCCAAGTGTGGTCCAGCAGCGTTAGCATCCTCTGGGGATTTGTTCGACATGTAAATTCTTAGGCTCCCACTGAGATTTAACTGCATTAGAAACTTGAGGAGGGAGCCCCAGCAATCTGTATTTTATCAAGCCTTGCAAGTGATTCTGATGCACATGCAAGTGGGTAAACTGATGGGTTAATAGATGAGCTCCTGAATGAGGCAGGCTGGATCTGATCCAAAGAAAGAGCTTTTATCCCATGGATGTGAGAAAAGTTTCTCCTGTTCCCACTGAGGTATTTAATAAATAAGGAACTAAATTATCCCAATCACTGCCGGCTGCCATTTTAAAAGCATCATAGAATTTAGCTTGTTGACTGCAATAGATTGAATGTTTGTGTCCTCTCACTGCCGAATTAATACGTTGAAACTTAATCCCAAATGGGATGGTATTTGGAGATGAGGCCTTTTGGAAGTGATTGGGTTACAATGGTGAAGCATTGTTTAAAAGGTATGAGTGCTACAATGAAGTAAAACAGACAGTTGGTGTATAGTTTGCGATGTTAGACGGTATGGCCAGGAAATCCCTCATGAGAGAATGTCATGTAATTACATGGGGGGAGATCAATGCAGAAAACAGCTATGAAGTCGATATCATTAGCCTTACCTCTAGCTATGGAAACCGAAGGAAAAAAGGTGAAGCAGTTTGCCCAGGATTAGAGGGATAATTAAAAATAAGACCATGATTTGGACTGAGGGCTGTCTAGCTTTGAGGTATGAGCATTATCAAGTACACTATATTCCCTCTAGAGACATACTACTACATTTAAAAAACAATTTGTTATTAGGAATAATGAGGTAATACAGTGAAATCCATGAGCAACTTTATTAAATTTCTTTGGAACCCTTTCATTCCTTAAGACAGTCCTTCAAAAAGCAAAATACCTTAAAGTGGAAAATGTTTACATCCTCTTACATCTTTAAATTAAACTGCTTGCCACATGGATCTACCTTTGTTCAGGGCTTGGAGGTAAGCAACAATGAATTTTCCTTTGCTTATTCTAGAGCTTACATTCGGCATGTATGGACCAGTTGTTAAAACATTGGAATAATTCAGATCAGGAAATAGGCGCTGCCTTAAGCTCCAGTAATGCTTTCTGGGCAGAGTGGCAATCCTAGTTGCCTCTCTTAGGACTTTTAGGTCCAGGACCTAAAATCTTTGCCTGGGGACCTCAGCACCCTATGTTGTTGCCAGTTCCCATTGTGATTGAGTGGTGCCTTCACTGGCCCAGTCGTTAAACATCTTGTGCACCATCTCCACACTCTATCATCCCAGGGCTCTATCACCAAAATCACTTGGTAAATGTATTCAATGACTCAAAGATAGATGAGATGGTCATGAGAGTTTTCTCTCAGCTGTAGTCGAGGCACCACCAAAGGGAATAGTCTTGACAAGAATCCAACTGATACAGACAGCAATTGTGCTCTCCTCTCCACCAGCCCAAAAGAAAGGGAAAGATTTCTCTCTAAGCCCGAAGCTCAGGTTTCTCAGACAAATGATAGAATAGTTATGTTGATGATTGCCCTGAATAATAGACATGTCCCTTAGTTAACAGATGTTCCCTCCAGTTGCTAAATATAAATTGTACATTTTCAATGTGTTTTCCTTTGTATCAAACATATATATGACAAACTTTCCATCCTCCTGGAGCTTACAAATCAGTTTTTTAATGGAAAACTTGGGAAGACAGATTTTATTTTGTACAATAACTTTCACTGACTAGCAGGACAGCCCAGATATAGGGGGAAAAAAAGAATTGCTTGAAACAGAAAATTTTTATGTTTGCTATCTATGGAACACTTACCTCTGAGAATCTGTCAGAAAATGAGGCCTTATCTTGCTTGACAACAATCATTATCTAGTCAATAATTCCTTTTGAGGAATTTAAAACTTCTGCCTTTGCCCCTGAAATGACTGTATAATCTGGCAGAGCCATTATGTAAACTAACATTTAGAAAGCAGAGGGTATTATAACTCCCTTCATCAAAAAGTTAATAATCTGTGACATTCCAAAATCACAACAAAAATGTTATGTCAGTTCTCTCAATAACAATAATAAAGAGATCCTTTATGGTCTTAAGAATGAAAAAAAAAAAAAAAAAAAAGCCTAACTCCAAATAGTTCAAGTTACTTGAATTCCATTTGATAGTCTTTTTCTGCAGTCCTGCTTCCATTAGACAGATCTAACTATATCCAGAAGTTAAAGCTGGAAGATTCAAGGGCTTTATAAAGAATATTGTAAGATTCTAATGTAGACAGAACTTTCTGACCCACCATTGTTGTTGGAGCTTTCAGTGACAGATATAAAAATATTACTTCCATTAGATGAAATGGAAGTTGAATTCATTGATGTATATGATTATAATCTTCTCTTTATTCTCTTCTTTTTAAAAGCCCCTAGAATGTGATCATATTGCTAGGATCATGAGTAAAAAAATCATACATGACTAGAGGAGTGTAACTTTTTTTATTGGTTGCAGCAGTTCTGAACTATATGGAGTCCTCCCAGCTATTTTTTATCATGGCAGCTCCCTCTGTCCTTCATGTAAAAATCAAGGGCTGCTCAAACATAAATTTTTTTTCTATACTTCCTTACTTTCTGTTTTAGGGCTTATTCAGTTATTTCTGGTTTATTCAATTTTGGTGGTTTGTTACAAATGACTTTAAATTCAAATAAGTGTATGTGACTTATCCATATTTTTGCATAGTGCTATAGAAAACCAGTGGTGCTTAATTCATTCATCTTTAATAAACATCCATTTAAGAGTTTATTTTGTTAAAAAGCCAATTTCACCCTTCTGAACACTAGCCTCTGAGCCCTTAAAACTCTCCTAGGTTTAGGTTAATAATTTGCTATAAACTCTCTTAAGCCTTCAGTCACTATTCACCAAAATGCTGCTTCAGTCTATTATGTTAAATATCATTCTCATCATAATCCCTTTTAGAATTTATGCAGCACTACATGCCTATGTGGTCCTAAGGGAAGGCGAAACTGAGAGACTCATATTCCTGTGCCATCTCTCTTCCCAACTGCTTTTCAGGAGACAGAATAAATGACTCTCCAAAGATGTCTGTGTCACAATCCCTGGGAACCTGTGACTATGTTAGGTTCCACAGCAATTAAAGGTGGCAGATGTAATTAATATTGCTAATCAGCTGCCTTTGCAATGAGGAGATGATCCTGGATTGTCTAGGTGAGTCCAATATAATCTCAAAGGGCATTATATAAAAACAGGAGATGGAGAGAGATATCTAGACAGAGGGCCATGTGAGGAAGATGCCATGTGAGAGCCATGTGAGAAAGTTGGTCATTGCTGGCTTTAAAGATGGAAAAAAGCCACTAGCCAAGGAATGTGAAAAGCTGGATAAGTCAAGGAAATGGATTCTGCCCTAGGGGCCTCCAGAAAGAATGAAGCTCTGCCTACATCTAATCTTATTCCACACCCAATGAGGCTTGTTTCAGACTTCTGACCTCTGGAATTGTAAGGGAATAAATTCATATTGTTTTAAGCCACTAAGTTTTTTAAACCCTAAAAGAATACTTAACTGAGTACTAAAGTATCATTTTAGCAGAGGTTATTATATCCATGTGAAAAAACAGAGATGTGGGAGTCCACAAAGTTAAATTAAACAAAAACAAAAACTTTTTGTGAAGGAGCTTTATTACTTAGAACACATTAGTATCTATTTCCAACAAGATTTTCTTTTTCCTATTGACGTGTAGAATAATTTTTTCCAATCTTTATACCACTGGAACAGGTTTATTTCCATTGTTAAGTCTTGCAACATTCTTAATTAACCTGTGAATGTAATTTCTGGAATAATTTAATGGGATAATTAAAGTGATTTTAATGTGTCAACATTTGCTATTTGGGAAAGGAATCAGGGAGAAAGTAAAATAATTCATGTAGCTTGTCTTTCACAAATCTGAGTTCCTTTCTATCTGAAATCATGGATGGATTATGAACTAGGGACTCTTAAGCTCTCTCAGGGAAGTTTCACTCTCATGCTCTAGGGTTAGAATGGGCATAGTGGTTTCAGGAAGCAAACAGGTGGAGAATATAGATGCTTAGAACTGTTTGGAAGCTTCACCTAAAGGTGCCTTCAGCCCTTTGCCATTCCATCATTATCCTGAGACTCTAAGGTATTTTCTAGGAGTTGGTTACAGCATAGCAGTTCTCATTAAGGTCATGTAAAGCAAGGATAGTGGTACCCTCCCCACGTCATGGAATCTCATTCTTGTTAATGCTGCATATCTTCTCTAGCTCTAGTGCCTGGCAGCTGAGGACAGTGGTGGGCTCTGTTTGAGGGAACTTGGGTCACCCCTCCTTGGTTCAGGCTTTGGTGTAAAGATTTATAGGACAGTGCATGATGAGAAGGCCTGAGTATGGGATCCCAATGATTTGTTGGAATGCTTTTTCTCCCAAAAGCCTCTCTCTTAATACCAGGCACAAGCCTCCTACATATAATACAAGTCCTAAGGCAGTTGTAGCCTAAATGAATTCCCCAAGGAAATGTCATTACTGAGAGACAAATAGGCAGTTCTTCCAGACCAGTGTTTTTTTAGCCCATGTCCTCCACTCTCAGTGGTAAAAACTTGTTTTTCCTTTCCAGTGTCTCATACAAAACACTGCTTAAGTGCAAAACAAGATGAATAATATAGTAATGACACTGAAAAGAACAACAAACGATAATGATGATAGCTAACACTTATAGAGCAGCTACTCTGTGCCAGACTCTGATAATATTATTATTGTCATTTTGCAGACAAGGAGAATGAAAGTTGGAAGTCATCTGTCTTGCCCACAGTCACACAGCTGGCTTGTGTGGGGGGCGGGGCAGTGGGAGGTTGAGGGGGAGAAATAGCATCGGGGTCCAGGCCCTCTGACCCCAGAGTTTGCACCACAACACTATATTTCTAAATACAGTGATGGCTTCTGTCTTCAGGTTATCCTCATTTCTTCTTTCAGGCACGAAGAGTGCTTTTTCAAAAACTGTAAATTCTGTGTACTAGTTTATGCCACTTACATTCAACAGAAAGCACACCTTTAACTTCCAATGGCTGTACACTGACAAAGTTTCTTTGCTTGACCAAACTTTAGTTAGACTCCTGAAGTTTCTCCTAGGCCCAGCCGGGCACTTCCTTGTAAAATACAGTTTTAGCAAGAATCCTGCTCAGTCAGTTTATCAAGAACCTCCACCCTTTATCTCACCCTCAAAGTTTGATCCAGTTCCTCATCTTCCACTTTTTCTAGGTGATGTCTGGTCACCCTGGCCTGTCTTCAGCAAGAGTCCTGTCAGGTTGGTTTAGTCAGAATCCCTCCTTTTCCTGATATTTTATCTTAGTGACTTTCTATCTTCTAATACACAACCCCTATTCTTGCCTATAAATTCCCTCATGCACATGCTGTATTCAGAATTGAGCCTAATCTTCCCCCCACCAACAACCACAAAATCCCATTGCAATGGTTCTTAATACAGTCTGTCTTACTGTGCTTTCATAAGTGTCATAGAATAATTTTTAACAACATCACAAGCTTTTACCAGCCAGTTCCCTCAGTGTAGGTTTGGGTGGCGTTTGGCATTCAGCAAGCCGGAGAACCCAGGCAGCTACCCTTCTCCCAAGAACCAAGTAGGTAACCATGTACTGTCATAATAATACAACATGCAAAACACATACAGTGTCTTATTTTATCCCGCAACAATTCCATAAGAGTGATATCACTTTTTCTCTAACTTTAGCAGACAGAAACAGAGGTGTCCATCCAGAGGTTCAAAATCCCAAGTTACAAAGAAATGGATTTATCCTTAAGTGAACTAGGTGGAAGTAGGAAGCAATCCTCCTTCAGATTAGTGTACATTTTGCTACTTTATTCCTCCATTCACCTCCATCTAGGTTCTGTGTATATCATGCACATGGTTAAGTAACATTTCTAGAACTTTCTAGAGCTTTATAATTATCTTCTATCATATTTTTCCCCTTTCGCTTTATGATGCATTTGTTAAGTAGATAGCAAGGGATTCCTAGTCTCCTAGGGACAAAAGTGGGTGCCATTGCGGTTCAAACCCCACTCCCAAAATGAGCTTTAAGAGAGGCTCATGGGAGATCCACATGCGCAGTAAGACTCGGGTCTCATAACACCCAACTGTCCAATCAAAGTGGTTCCATTGTGATGTCTGAGCCACAGGGAAATCCCTATCTAGACACCATAAAAAAAGACCCAGACCATAACCATTCTCTTTCTTTCGCTATGACAATGGATCTGGTCATCATCTGTGGCATACGTGTCTTGCTCTGTAAACCTGTATCTTGCACTTGCTGTATAATCCTATCTTTCTCTCCTCAATAAACCTCATTTTTGTGTTTGCTTTACTTTGGTGAGTCTGTTCATTCTCCGGCCATGAGCGCACCAAGAACCGACATTTCAGACTGTGACCCCACACATTCTTCAAAGCTGAAGATTCTCAAATGTACTCCAGAGAATTTTCACCTCATCATTCACCCGGTTCATCCCTTTTGCCTCCTTCCCTGCTTCACTGTTGAATTATTATACGTTTATCATCATCTTTACCTTAAAGGTCCATAAAAGACTGGTTATCCACACTGGAAAAAAAAATTGGTGCTGTATGAGGACTCAAGTTTCTTTAATAAAAATTAGCAAAACTTTTTCAAATCCAGCTTTCCCGAAATTATAGCTCAAGCCCTGTAGTATAATTCACAGAGAACAGCTGAAACCACTCCATCTCCAAGTTAATGGATGAAATTAGCATGTTAAAGTGCTGGAGGGCTTAATTAGAAAGGCAATCCTTAGGCAAAAAGCCTCTCAGGAACACTAAAGCGGTTTGTTGATTTTTGTTTGTATCAGGTTTGGGGACAAAAACCTGGAAATAGAAATTAACTCTGACTTGGAAAACATAAAAAGTCTACAATGAAGTTGCATCATCCTCAGGTTCGCTTTAAAGGGAGTATGCTCATGAATGTATGATCTTTTTACCTTCCATGACTATTTATTTCAATCATCCCAGCATTCCACTGAGAGATGGTCTGTTTATTTCTGCGTGCTTTCCTCGTGTGTTCTCCCGTTGTGTTAGTGTGGGTTTTGGCACTCTCCAGTGGAGCCATCCTGGATAAAGAGGTTGCACCATTTGGTGAGCAGCTGCTGTCCCAACCCCACTGTGCCACTTACTAGATCAGAGGCAAAGAGTCAAACTCTTCTGAGAGTTTTTGTTTCTTCTGGCATTCACCTTCATGTTATTAAATAACAACCCTGAAAGTGCCACTATTTCTGGATTTTTCCAATTACATTCCTTTTCTATTGCCTCCATACTATAGGGTTTTAGGCCTCTTACCTTAGTTCTACATACATATTGCCTCTCTCCATATCACTCACCCTGTTATAATTATAACAATTTAGGTTACAGTAATATTCACTGTTTATAGTTTTATGATCATATAAATATTGTTTGCAGTTTAGTACAGTAGTGTTCTATGTAAATACTTGCTGCTTTTCTTTTTGTGTTCCTCATTCACTCAGTAAATAATATACTGAGCACCCCACCCTCTTATAGAGCCATTTTTCTACGTAGGGGAGATACAATAGTGGAGGGAGGGGGAAGTCTCTACCCTAAGGGGCTTACATTTTATTAGCCTGGCAGCAAAGTATTTAAGAACGCCTCATCTGAAAACACCACACTTGTGTTCAAAAACTTTTTTTGCATACTTAGCAACTCTCTGACCTTAGCAAATTACCTAGCCTCTCCACAGCTCAGTTTCTTCATTTGTAAGTTGGTGGTAAAATCTAGAGCTGTGACAAAGATTAAGTGACTCAATATAACTTTGGACAGGCAAGGGATACAGACAGCAATTTTCAAACTGTATATTAAGATGTTGTGGGGGGGAAAAAACATGAGACAGGAAAGGCAAGTTTAGAAATTGTGATTTTTAAGTAGCATGATCAGAAAAGAACATTTTCTATACCATTCATTTATCTTCCAGGACTCATATCTTTTAAGATATTAATTTGGGAGGAGGTTTATTCAGCTCCTTGTATTTTTTATTGCTTTCCATTAGTTCCTTTTTTATCTTCCTTTGTAGGGGTTTCTGTCTTTAATGACTTTTCCATGTCTGGTAATACATTCATATTTAAAAATGGGACACTAAAAATCTGATTAGAATCTGTTTACGTGCATTCTTGCCTGTTCATATCCTGACATATCTGTTGTAGATTCTTTAATGTCACTTCTCAAAGGCCTTCTTGGGGGCAGGGGGAGTTTATTCTGTTTCCCCAAAGAGAAATACTCCCATTTCCTCTGAATGAGGAGGGGTGTATCTCAGTTCAGAGCCTTTGCAGTTCAACCTGTCTGCAGAAGAAATGTCTAGCCTCCTGCTCAAGCAATGGAGGGGTGGGCACCTTGCTGATAACTTGAGGGAGGAAAGAGAGGCAAGTGGCAAACTGGGGTGTATAAGTCCCTGCAGTCTGTCTCAAAGAACTTGTTAGTTAAGCTCTACACTGCTTAGCTCAGTATATAGCTGAGAAATAATTTGTGTTACAACCACCCAAGGGAGGAATGCTATCTCATTTCTCAGAACTATTTGATTCTCTTGGCCAATCAGACTGAGCTTTCTCTGCAAACATGCCATACTTTCATGCAACTTTTTATCATGTTGGCTTGCCATGTATAGTGTAAGGTGTTGATGCTAAGAGGCATCATTATAAAGTTGAATAAAACTAGATCTCACTCTTTTCAGAAATCAATGTTAAATGTATTAGGTTGAGGTCTGATAGATTCACTAAAGTAAACTTAGGGAATTGTAGAAATGGGAGAAATACCATCCTGTGTCTGCCCAGCTTCCTCCCTGGTTTTGGCTACTTCCCCTCCCTGAGCTCCCATGACTTCTACCTTATTGCCACTGGAGTAGGCATTTGGTAGGGATCTCAAGGCTAATTCAATCCCTAAAATTTTGCCCACACACCCAGATCAAACCTTTTCTGCTCACTTTTCTTGCAAAGTTCATACCGATGTTATCCATATGTTATTCCTGTCATTTCCATTAAGCACAATGACACTTTCTTCCACTGTAAACTGCTTCTACTATAATCCAACTCCCAAGCTTCCTCTCCACTTCTTGCTCACACTCAGAAGCGCTCTCCTGCCAACAAGGTATAGCACCTTATGCTTCCCCAGAGAAAAGCAAAAATAGACACTTAAATTATAATCTTGAACAATATAATAGACATACTGTCTTATCAGCATTACCCAGTTATAGTACAGCCTAAACAGTAGTTAAACAGAAGCATTTTATGAATGGGAAGCTATTTGAGTGTTAGGTATAAATGAGTTGGATTCTTGACCTTTAGCTGATGGGGACTTTCTTATCTCCTTTTGTTTTCCCAAGACTAATCTGTGCAATGTAGCAGCATTTTCTTTGTGGCAAAGTGATTATCTTCCTGTGGTATCTCTGATAAATTCAGTCATCTCTGGACATCATGTGCCACTGTGTGAAAGGGTCAGAAAAGCCCATAGGGCAAAGGAGGAAGGGACTATTGTCACCACTGAGCCCACTGAGTTAGTATGGAAAATAGGAGGCAAAAATAACACTGAGTAACTGGTCATAAAAGATGCTTTAAAGTGTTTCTTACAGTTGAGTGATTGTACTGCTTATTTGATGTGTTTGAAATTGTTGATTAAATACAGAGATGCACATAAACTGAGATTTGAGAGAAATAATTAAAGAAGTTTAATTACAGTAAATTAAGAGAACATTGAAGCAGAGACAACAGATGGTCAAAGAAGAAAATGATAATTTGAAACTATTAGAAACATTAAGAGGAAACTAAGAAGTGAAGCTAGTTTACACAGACATAAAACAATTTTTTCCATTCTTTTCACTGTTTTTATTTGATATCCTTAAGGTTTGTCAGGAATGTTTTCTTGTTCCTGCCTTTGTTTTCTTTTTGTGTGTGTTTTATTCTAAATCCTCCCTTGTTTTCTTACATGGTGTTATTTCATTTAGAGAATATTTCCCAATAAGAATATTTCATTCTAGATGTTTCCCAATTATTCTTACAGAATTTCAAGAATTTCATATATTGGTAGTATCGCTAGCTATTAGTTTAAAACTATTTCTCAAATATTACACACTTAACATGCTTATGGCAAAATTGGCATTATTCATTTAACAACAATAAATCATAACTTCATGCCAAATATCAGTATGTGCCAGGTATTGGGCTGCAGAACATATTTTCATACTTCATACAAAATTAAGTTGTTTCAGACTTATTGAAAAATATTTTATGTGGCAGTACTTGCAGATTTTTTATGAGGACTATAATCCTGAATATATATTTTTTCCATCCACATTTTTTCCTTATTCATAAAAAAAACTTATTTTTACAGGCAATATGACTATCAGAACCTGTTGCTGAAGCTCAAAAAAGATAATTTTATTTGAAAATGGAGATTAATAGCACAAATGAGAGTTTACACCTGACCTCAAAGCAATTCTGTTTGATGAAAATTGGGCTTAGTAAACTTGAAAGGCTTCTTCCTGTGGTGTTTAACACATGGAAATAATCATCATGTTAGCTACACCCTAGTAATTTTAGCCAAACTTATTCCCACCCTATTCTGGAGATAAAGTAAATTTGATTTAACATCAGGGGTCAACCATTCTTTCCTAGTTGTGCTTTTTAAAATTAGCAGCAGTAGGACTTTATCCTTTAAAAAAAAGCTTCAGGGGTCTCCCAGTAATGGGACGATTTATAACCACCTACTTAGAAAAATAATTTTGCTTTTTAAAATAGTTTTCTGTACTCATCATTTGTTTGCAAAAAGACCCAGAACTTCTATAGTCTGAGGCTGTATTTCTTCAGTCACAATGATAGAAGGTATAAATTTCAAGTTATCAGCATATGACATAAAAAGATGAAACTTCACCGATCTCTTTTCATAACTCTTGAATACTTCATAAAATTATGACTCTGGATGGTGGTTAAAAATTGGGCTAAAAGGATAAGTTTGTGAGAAACTAGCTTTTTTATGTTTAACTAAAGCTAGCTGCTTTGTTATGATCACGCTCACAGTTCATAAAATCAAAATTTTAAGGAACAAAAAATAAACAGCTACAATAAAACCTTCTTTGGTCAACAAAATGTCTTTTAAGGGGCATTGTAGTTCAGCCTGGCCATACTGCTAATAAGCATTTTGCATGAAACTTGTAGGTGAATTCTCATTCCAAGAACATAAGAAGAAATAAATGAGTACAACCAAAATGTGTTAGTGAAGTAATTTATGGCATGTTGAAAAAATAAGCACTTAATATACACACATCTGAAGCTTTTGGTCAAACTGTTCTAGCAACACAAATTGTTTTCATCTTTGAAACAAAACACAATGCATAAATAAAAGATTATGATAACTTGGCATTGTTTTTTAAAAAAATCTGAACTCAAAGAACTTTCTGCACTATTAAAGTATTGAAAGAAACTTAAAGTACTAGTGCCATCAGAGTAGTAATAATACCAGTGATGTTATAGTTCAACCAAGGTCTTTTTCTCCTCTCTTATTCTTGGAATAACGATGAGAAATGAAGCTTTAGGTAATTCTATCGTTGCAGATAGGAAGTTTTCTTGCCAATTCTTCAAAGTGGTATTAATCAAAACTAAATTAGTAAGATTTAATGCTTCAGGAAACATTTGGATTTTTAACTCTTAAGGCTTTTCACAAACTGTTTTCTGTAGTTAGTAATTGTGAAGGAAAGAATTAACACAGCAGGCCCGAGACTGCTATGCTTAGAAAGGCCTGATTGCAAGGCTGGCCCTTGGCTGGTTTCTGGTAACTTGGATTTCAACAGGGTCCATCATTCCCAGAGCTGTTAAGAGTGGCTCACTTGCCTAAACTATTTGTACAAACAATGGTTCATGCTGAGCACCTGCTTTTCTTTCTCAGAATGGGCATGTTCTAAGTAGAAGGTGCCTGCATGATAGATCCCCAATGAAAACCTTGGGCTCATAGGCTCAAGTGAGCTTCCCTTGTAGATAACATTTCACACCTGTTGTCATAATTCCATTGCTGAAGAATTAAGCACATCCTCTGTGACTGTCCTGGAAGAGGACTCTTGGAAGCTTGTGTTTGGTTTTTACAGACTTTGCCTCGTGTTTTTTCTCCTTACTGACTTTTGCTTTTTATGTTTTCGCTGGAATATATCATAGCCACGAGTACAACCATGTGCTGGGTCCTGCGGAATCTTCCTAGCCATCACCAAACCTGGTCCTGGGGACTCTGACACAGTAATATTCTTAGAAACCTGTTTGTCAGTTTTACTTTCCAACTTCTATGCCTTTGCTAACATCAGTCCCTACACCAGACCACCTCTTACCCCATCACTTAATGAGTAATTTTCCAGTATTGGGCATGGGATAAACCTCCTCTCCAAGATGATCCTTGACTTTCTCACTGTTCCCAGCTGGAAATGGCCCTGGAATATCCTGACTTCTGCTACTTATATGAGTTTAATTCTTGGCATTAATCAATCTACCTTATAGTTCTATATGCATATCACTTCTCTCCTCCTTGATCTTAAGCTATTTTTATTGTGCTCTCCAGAGCAGGTTTCGCTCTGCATGGCCTAAGTCTTTGGCTTCAGCGAATGTACAGATACCACATTAAATGATAAGAGAATGTCATTGAAATAGATATTGCTTTACAACTTCCATGTGATCTCTGGAACTATATAAAAACTTTAGAGTATCTGAGGGGAAGTCTTAAAATACAGCAGTTGTTGAATTGTAAGCAATTTAGTGTTCTGTAAGTGATTAGTGGAGTGTAGTAACTTTGATTAATTAACCTAAATAAAATGCATGAATTTTTGCCAGCTTTCTGGATACTTACAAAAGGGAACAAAAATTACTCCAGAGAATTATTTTAAAATATATATGTGTTTATATATGCATCATAATATGAACTACTCTTGTTATAGCACTTTCTAAAAAAAGTGTGCATATATATATAAACTATTACCAATCTTAAATTCTTTCAGAAGATGTATTTTCAAAGGCCAAATTCCAGGGTTTTTTTTTTTTCTGTTAAAATTCTTAACTCTTACTGGTAACTGGAGCATTAGCTGAAATTTAAAAATTCACTGGATAGATGGCCAGGCCTGTAATCCCAGCACTTTGGGAGGCCAAGGTGGGAGGATGGGTTGAGGCCAGGAGTTTGAGACCAGCCTGAGCAAGAATGAGAGCTTAGTCTCTACAATTTTTTTAAATAGAAAAATTATCTGGGTGGCATGGCTTGCACCTATAGTCCCAGCTACTTGGAGGCTGGGGCAGGAGGATCACTTGAGCCTACGAGTTTGATCTCAGTGAACTATGATGATGCCAATGCACAAAAAAAAAAAAAAAAGAAAAGAAAAGAAAAAGAAAAAATTCACTGAATATAATTTTCAAAAATATTTAAAAATCACCATTTATTAAGTCCATTTTTAATTTAACCTTTTTTTTTTATTATTTTTTTTTATTTATTTATTTTTTTTTTTTTTTGAGACAGAGTCTCACTTTGTTGCCCAGGCTAGAGTGAGTGCCGTGGCGTCAGCCTGGCTCATAGCAACCTCAATCTCCGGGGCTCAGCGATCCTACTGCCTCAGCCTCCCAAGTAGCTGGGACTACAGGCATGCGCCACCATGCCCGGCTAATTTTTTGTATATATATATTTTTTTAGTTGGTCAATTAATTTATTTCTATTTTTGGTAGAGACGGGGTCTCGCTCAGGCTGATTTCGAACTCCTGACCTTGAGCAATCCGCCCGCCTCGGCCTCCCAAAGTGCTAGGATTACAGGCGTGAGCCACCGCGCCCGGCCTTAATTTAACCTTTGATGTGATAGAATTGACAAGGGAGTATGTAAGACAAAACTAATGAAGTATTCTGGGGTGATAGCAATATCCTTTCTTCATGTTAAACATTTTTCAGAGATTCTTTATATAGTTGTTTGCATAAACTTACAATTATAATATTACAACTTCTGAGTAATTATGGCAGATTAATCAGACATAACTTTTCCTTCTGTCTTCTAAAAAGCATGCAAAAATGACAAAGTGTCAACCAAGAAATGAACTGAAAGAGACAATAGGAGCAAAGTTGGAGCATGGAGCATATGAGAGACTGAGAGAGGTAACTGAGCAACAAAGGAACTTTATGATAGAGAGGTCACCAGTACACTCAACTAGAGCAGTTCCTATATATATATATATATATATATATATATATATATATATATATATCTCAACAAGGTCCTGAACTACTTGAATTGGTCGCCTTATAAACCTAGAAGCAATGGAAAATGAAAGTCAATACATGGAGATATTAGCATCCAGGACTCCTCTTTATCAGGCAAATAACTTCCTTGACTTCTTTTTGCCTCTTTCTGAAGTAGATTATGGGTTTGGTCTCTGGGTGAAGAAATTGAATAAAGTCACTGGATACGGGAATACCAGACTGAGTGGAAGATGAAAATAAATCCAGCCCTTGACATAGTGAGTTAATGTCTACAAACTGAATATTATCTAGGACCTTCTCTTTGCCTTGTTTCCAAATCACCTGCAGCCAGCCTTCACATACACACACACACACACACAAACACTACACACATACACACACAAACACACACACATACTCTCTGTCTCTCTCTCTCACTCCAAACCTGGCCATAAGATTAGTTGATTATTTCCTTGAAAATCTAGTGGGCATCAACAAGTAGTACTCTAGAAAGTGACATCGTTAATCCCTAAAAACTCTGCCTTCTCCAATGATGCTTTCCTCTACTGACAGTCTAGTCCCTTTCTCATAAAGGACATGTCATTATCTTTTATGGCCCTCTTTCATAAACATAAGCAGCCAAAGCTAACCAGAAATTTGAGGAAAGCTTTCATATGAAAGATACCAAAATAGACAGAAAAAAGAAACATTGTAATAACTGATAGAGAAATAAGAAAATATCAAAAAGAGAAAAAAATATACTAGAGTCAATACAGTTGACCCTCGAACAACATGGGAGTTAAAGATGCCAACCCCCAGCCTCAGTCAAAAATTCACATTTAACTTTTAACTCCTCATTAACTTAACTACTAATAGCCTACTATCGACCCAAAGCCTTACTAATAATATAATATAAAATGTATTAATTGATTATGTTTTATATACTGTATTATTACAAGAAAGTAAGCTAGAGAAAAATGTTATTAAAAATCATAAAAGAAAATATATTTACTATTCGTTAAATGAATATTCATAAAGGTTTTCATCCTCCTTGTCTGCACATTGAGCAGGCAGAGGAAGAAGTGGAGTTGGTCTTGCTCCCTCAGGAGTGGCAGAGGGGTAGAGGAGGTGTGAGGAGAGGCAGGAACAGACAGAATAACTTTTATTGAAAAAAAATCCGCATATAAGTGGAACCTCACAGTTCAAACTCACGTTGTTCAAGGGTCAACTAACTGTACATTCAAAGAGATTTGTCCAAAGAGTTCAGTGAGACTGACACATGCATAACAACAGAGACATAATTAAAAAGAAATAAAACTGCCATACTATTTTAAAATGCTACAAGCTTAAATCAATGGGATGATAAGGTAAAGCCATGAAAATTAAAAAATGTAAATCTTAGAGGATAAATTTGAGAAGTCCTTTGTACACTTAATAATTCTAAGAATATTAATGAAAAAAATTATAAGGAAATTATCTAGGAAATAACATTAAAAATCCCTCAGGAGTGAAGCATGTGAGAATTTAGCTTGAAAGGCCTTTCAGGTGCCCACTCAATAGAGAAATATCTTCAAAAGTCTTTAGGAAAATAATCTTTAATTAGAAATCTATACCTATTCAATTTACCTATTAAGGAGGGAATAAGAGACATTTTAGAAATAAAAAGCAAATTATCTTTTATGTGCCATTTCTTGGGAACTTACTAGAAGATATGCATCAGCAATGGAAACAGCTAAACCAAGGAAGTAAAGGAAAAGAACCTGGGATCCATTATTGGGAAACAACAGAAGGAGTCCCAGAATAATAGTAGTGGTTCAGATGTAGTAGCACGCCAAAACCAGCACAAATTAGGTAGGGGAGGTAACAAAGGTTTACCTACCCAGTTAGTGATCATTTGGATAATACTCCTAGGTTAAGAAGACTTGTTTAAGCACTTGGAAAATATTATTATGTATCTCACAAAAGAGATGTATATTTTAATTTTATATTTATTTATTTTATATTTAATTTTATATTTTATTTATTTTATATTTAATTTTATATTTAATTCAAAATAACAGCAAAACCTAAATTTGCACAAGAAAGAAAAATTATAATACACTGTATGGCTCAGCAATCAGCAGTGTTTACTTTGCTATGGAAATGGAAACTCTGCCTATTGACTTTATCGAAGTTGTAATAAACCCTAAAGTTCACAGGAGAAAGAGAAGAGTTAAAGTTATAAACTAAAGAAAGCTAAATCCTCACCTATCACAGCAGGAAGTCAAGGGGCAATATCTAAGAGCAATCATTCAAGTAATAGCAACATAATTATGTGAATATGAAGGTGAATTCCTGAAGAAACAGATGAAATAGTTTTTAACAACGTTTTCTCTGTAGAACAGGAGTGGGGAATTGAGTTACAAAGCATGTGGCTCAGAATTTCTTTTTTTAAAACTATGTCATTATTATTTGATTCTTTAAACTATGAATCGTATTCATGACAATTTAAAAATTAAGTGCTATATTGATGATAAAAGGAAATGTTTCATTTTTGCTTTGATTTGTCAAAGAAAAGTACACTGATATATTTTTATCTGGTTATTAATTGGGAAATGGAGGAAAACTATTAGCCCTTACATAAACTCCTTTGGATTTATGTTTTCAATATCTATATTTCATATTCTTAATAAAATCTCAATTGCGAATAAAGTACATATCTTTAAAGTTGAGCTTCTGAGAAAGAAAAGCTGAAAGGAAAGTAATTATTGCAGAAATATCTGCATTATGGTGAAATCAATGTGGCCCATCTTAAATCATTTGAGAGGCTCTTGTTTATTATTCATTTACAGCTCTGTTGTAATGTCAGTCTTCTTTAAGCTTGGCCGTATATTGACTTTTATGTATAATTCAGCAGCATTCACATTCAATTATAATTTTTTGAGCTTCCAAAAGTTACTCTTTAACTTTTCAGATAGTTAGACAAGTGAATATATGACAAAATATTATGGTATAAGTAATAGAGATATTTCAAATAATTATCTTGGTGGCCTTAAAAACTCTTGTAGGTTCCAATGGTGAGTTGGAATAGATACCATTTGGCACTTTTTAAACATAGTCTCTCTTACTTGCTTTTTCCTTCACATATTTTAAATATAAAATTATATTATTAAGATGAAATTGAATTATTTAATAAAATCAATTAATTAGCTTTTTGATATGTAGCTACCTCTTAAGATTGAGCATTATTGAAGAAAACAAAATTTTTTCTACAGTAAGTTATTTTTAGTAATAATATATTTGCCTAAGGAAAAAAAAGAAAACCTAGAAGTCCTATGATACTTTAATAATAATCAACCCAGGCTGGTCTTGGTGGCTCACGCTTGTAATCCTAGCACTCTGGGAGGCCGAGGCAGGAGGATCTCTCAAGAGTTCGAAACCAGCCTGAGCAAGAACGAGACCCTGTCTCCACTAAGAATGGAAAGAAATTAATTGGTCAACTAAATATATAGAAAAAAATTAGCCAGGCATGGTGGCACATACCTGTAGTCTCAGCTACTTGGGAGGCTGAGGCAGAAGGATCTCTGGAGCCCAGGAGTTTGAGGTTACTGTGAGCTAGGCTGACGCCACAGCACTCTAGCCCAGGCAACAGAGTGAGACTGTGTCTCAAAAAAAAATAAAATAAAATAAAAATAATCAACCCAGAGCAGATGTCATCTAATTTGAAAAATCTGGAGTAAAGAGGAGACAGTTTTGCAAGTCATATGCATTGTATTAATATCTCCATTACTCTGATATATGAAATAAAAATTATAAAATATACCCTCATATAATTGGACTCTTTAAAATAAGATATTGCAACCTTAGTAGTAAGTTACATATAAGTAAGTTACTACTTAGTAGTAAGTTACTACTACTTAGTAGTAAGTTACATATTTTCAGAGTTATTCTGGAGCTATAATGCAATTTACGATTTTTTTTAATTTAAAAATAATGATAAGGTAGTCAAATTGTATGTAATATCTGTCACTAACAATTTGTTTAGAGAATACCAGCACAATATACTATGAACAAATATGAATTTAAATTCAACACTGAAATAATTTCAAGATAATTTCATGTAATTTTCTCTTTTCTATATCAATATATCTACTACTTCTTGACTTCAGTTTTAATATTGAGATTTTTGCAACCTGTGGTTTTCTTTTCCTTATTATTCTTTCAATATTTTGAGATCAGAAGTAACTCAAGCAATGTGTTTATTAATCACCTACTAAGTCAATGACCTTTCCATGACTGTGGCAGACTCAACAGAGATAGCTTGATAATGAGTACAAATAATAATCAGAAATAGATTTGAAATGTATATAAAGGTATATCCTTTTACTTGAGGCCAAGGACTGCTTTAATTACCCTGTTTTCTCGGGCCCTGGTATAGTGATTGGCCCATAGCAGATTCTGAAAATTACATTGTTTAATGAAAGGAATCAATTTTTCATAAAATTAGAAATCAGAAAATATAATTAGTGACTGTATAGCTCATCATGCTATTCCATTTTCATAAATAAAATATTCAATAAATGAGAGAGCCTTAGAAACACAGGATGGATGGAGAGGTGACAAGGTGTCATGGAAAAGCAAAGGCCTTTTACAATGAGAGAGCTAAGGGTTGGAGTTTGCTATTTCTGTAACTTTGGGCAAGTTAATCATCCTCTCAAATACCAGTTTCCTTAAGGATACATATGGTGTTATCAGTTTCTACTAGTTTGTAAGATTTTTCTGAGGTTCCCAAGTAAATTATGTAAAGGATTTAGCACAGACTCTCAGTATATGGTAGCTGTTAAAGATGGTGATCTAGTCTGGATTATACACAATTTAATATAATGTTTTGTCTTCCTTATAAGAAATTAACTCATGATAACAGTCATGGAGGAAAGCCGTTTTCCTGTTTCCATGCTTCTCCACAGTGCATTTTATCTCTTTTTCTGGCAAGGAAAATTCCAAGGGTGAGACAATCATTTATAGGGCCATTAAGTATTTCTTCCAGTGCTCCCTATTCAATATAGCCAACAAAAATGCTAATTAGTCCTAATTATTTGGAGAACACCTGTCGGTCCATTAATAGACACAGAGACCCCTAAAGAATCCCTCAGGAATTAATTCCCCCTGAGATGAATTTAACTCTATCATTAAGTAGTAAAACAGTTTCGAGTTAAACTACCTTTAATCTCCCTTTTTAACTACTATTGAAATATATAGATCCAGGCATTTTATTCTTCTAGGGTTTGCCTGATAACAATAACAACAACAAAAACCCAGAATGCAAAGTAAAAATTCCCAAAGAGTAAACTCCTGGCACTTAACTTGTTCTTGATGGTACAAATAAAATTTCATATAAGCACTTATGATTATAAATTATTCTGATAGAATCTGATGTGGCAGGTAGTGTTGGTTTACCTTTGGTAATTTTCTTCTTAGTTAATTATAGGAAAAAAAATAATAAAAATAAGGACTTTTCCTATAGTCTGATCTTTTTCAACAGTATTTTTGTCATGTCCATATAGTCAAATACATGTTTACAAAAACACAAATCTGTGAAAGTAGACCGTGCAGGTGTTGTGTATTCATGGGTAATTAAGTACTGTGCAATAAGTCAAATTTATTTCTTTTAAAGTTTAGTTTAGATACAGGCCACCAGTAATATTGTAAGGATATTTTATTGCCTATTTCTCCTAAAATTATATTGCATCTTTACATCCTTAAGGTTGAGTAAAGGAATATTAGAAGTGTCCAACTAAAGCTAATTAGGGTCAGTGACATTTCTTGTGTCTGGTAGATTGTTATCGTTTACTAGCGGAAATGTATGAATATACTAGACCCATATTACAGTTTTCTTAATAGAAATTCTTGTTTAAAACTCTATAATCCTCCTCCAAAAGAAGGTGTTAAACTGGCTAAAAAATTAAATCAGATTTATAGAAATTTATCATGGATTTGTAGCCTGAAATATATAGTATATAAGACTGAAGTATAAAAATATTGCTAAGGTAGAACTTTCCCATGATTAGTGGATTTATTAAGCTTTCCCCCTATTAAACATAAAATAGTATGTGGAATATATCTTTTCTAATCTAAACAAATCATATAAAATGTGTAACTGAAGCAGTTATCAAAACTTCCACCATTCAGGCAAGAATATTGAAGCTGTTTTCATGAGAATCTTCAACATAACCCAAAGAACTTCTTAGTATCTGTGAATGGTACTCTTTCAAAAACTGCTTGAACTAAATTGGACATTTCTATCATATCTAAATGTCAGCCACTCTTTGAGCTGCCATGTAATCTTCTAGGCTGTCTATCCTTACATTATTGCTTTATTGCCACTCTGGCTACAAAATGCTTTTACACTTGGTCATCATCTTATTTCAGGGTAATGGCAGAACAATGCCTATGGCACCACATCAGAAAGAAAACTTTAATGGAAAACCTGCCTTATAGCAACAAATTTAATTATGAAATTGGATACATAGAAGAGATGAAAGTCATTGCTGTCACCAATTACAAGATTCTACTGTATAAAACAGTTTTTAGCAATTAAAGAGGCATTGCCAGTTCATACAGTTTTCAGCATTTTGCCCTTTAAGAGTATACATTTGAAGTATTGGTGTGTTGAGACATAATGCAAACACTAGTTCATCTGGTGGGACTGACTTGATAATTTGCAGACTGGCAGATAATCTACCTAGTCTACATTTTTAAACCGGGACAAATATACTGTTGGATAGAATGATAAATTCTCTTCTACCCACTTGGGATCTTCAGCTGGGTCTAAGAATTAAATTGAAATAAGAAAGATTAACAGGAAGAAAGCATACAAGTTTTATTAATTTTTTGCCTATACTTGGGGATCCTTACAAAACACGGAGAACCAAAAGAAATTGTCAAAGCAGGTAACTTTTTTTACCTTTTAGATGAAGGAACATAAATTTGTGAAGAAATGAGAAGACGAAAGGGTTTGGTGTAGGGGCAATAAATTCTGGGGATGTCACTAGGAGATATATGGGAGAGATATGAAACTAGTAGAAGGTAAGGATTAGTTTACTAAGGGTTTTTTGTGCAGAACCATTGGAGCATCAGTTCCCAGCCTCAGGTTATAAGGATTATTTTCTTATCCTGTTTGAGAAAGGGAGAACACCATTCTCAAAAGAATTTTTATGACTTCCTACAGGTAGAAGAGGACAGGTCAGGACAGATAGCCCTTTCTGCATCTGCTATTTCCCAAGTACCTTCATCTTGAAATAATCGATATGCCAAATTGGCATATTTTGGGATGGCATGGCCCTAACTTTATCAGTACAGAAAGATAATATTAACAATTTGGGGCCATACAACCAGGTAGAAAGATGTAAATAAAGCCATGAAAATAAAGAAGCAAAGCCAGGAGAAAATTGAAAAATTTTAAATAGCTAAGAAGGTCTTTAAATGGACTGTATAATTTTAGGGTAGATAAACCTACTATATACATAAACTCAACCAAAATATTGGTTAGGGGCAAGAAGAGATGTTAAAAATTATTTTTCTTTCTGAGCTTCATACTCTTAATAAAGGTCATGATTTTATTTACTGTAAGTCTCTATGTTTGTGCTCTAGTTTCTTGACCAGAAAATTTTGCCTTTTAATACATAATTAAAATAACTTGGGAAGATTTTACTTCTTATTTTGCCTAAGCATTCCTGGATTGACTACAGTCTACAGTTGACTCACCAACATTATAATTATTGAAAGAGGACTTTGATCATTAGAACTATTTCTGTCACCCATAATTTTCAATTATTTAAATATTAAATAAAATTTTATTTGATTGCCCAGATGAAAATTACATAAGGACACATTTTCCATAATCTTCATACCCAAATTCTACATATTATTTTCATACTTTTTCTACCCATTCCCTCTATAGTTTCTAGCTAAGTTGAATTTTGTACGTTTAATAAAGATGGTGTTTGATTTAATGAAGTGGATCAAATCTTTATTTTTCTCTAAAATATATGATTGGATGATTAGCTTAGCAAATGGAGAGGGACATCTTACATTAGGAAGGATAATTTTCTGTCTTTATTAGCAGTCCTAATTCAGGTTTCCAACTCAGCACCAATAGAGTGACGTCCTATAATTTTCACCAACAACCTTATCTATGTTGCTGCTCTTCAAAATTTATTATTGCTTTTCTTTGTTTTATTCTTTATTATCATTTTTCTCATAGCTTTGTTAAAAACTCTTTTCCTTTGTGGTTATATTCCCATAGACCCCCTCTTCCTTTTCTACTTACTAGCATTGCCATAAGAGTGATAGCCACTGATATCCTTAGTTATGCTTGAAGCTAAAGATGTTGCTGACGCTGGTTTAAAAAAAAAAAACAGAAAGTTTCTTTTGAAACATTTATTGTTTATAAAATATTAAGCAAGGCCTCCTTTTTCCTAATGAGTCAGATGGAATAGCCTTCTTCCCTCCACTGTGAGAGAAGCCTGATCCCTGTTTGACCTCTTCTGAAATGAGGCAATGTTTATTTTAGTGCTGTATTATAGAAAGCACCAATTTAATAATATTACTTCAAATTCACTTAAAAAATCTCCCATTTGTTAAACAATATTTAATTAGTATTTTTTTTACCAAGGCATGCATGTTTGTGTATTATTTTAAGTATATTCAATTTGCATAATACAATTCAGATTGAAATTTCAAAATATAGACTCTCACGATGAAAGTGGTTTCTAAAAATCCAACCTAAAATTGTGTGAGAAGAGATCATTTTATTTTTATTTTTTACTTTTTTAGAGACAGGGACTCACTCTATTGCTCTTTGGCCCAGGCTGGAGTGCAGTGTGTGATCATAGCTCACTGTACCCTCAAACTGCTGGGTTCAAGTGATCCTCCTGCCTCAGCTTCCTGAATAGCTGGGACTATAAGTGAGCACCACCACGTCTAGATATATGTATATTTATATTTGGTAGAAATAGAGTTTCCATATGTTGCTCAGGCTAGTCTCGAGCTCCTGGCCTCAAATGATCCTCCTGCCTCAGCCTCCCACAATGCTAACATTACAGATGTGAGACACCATACCTGGCCTAAATCACTTTCTTTAGTTAATGTCAGATGTCAATACATTTTCTGCGCTGTGATTGCTTATCATAGTATTCAGAAAAACATTCCACAACTAATACCTTGGGAGATTAATCAGAAGGAACTGACTTGTTATAAAGACTCTCTTTCTGAGCTTTATTATAAGCTCAGATGACATTTCAGAACACTTTAGTTATTTCTTAATAAGTTATTTTTGTTAATAATGATCATATAAAAATGTAGGGGTCTTGTGTTTTTAAACTTTCTGTATTAGCATTAGTAGAGAAATCACAATCATATAGCTGTTTATTCTAAGTATATGTGTATTTGACACACCTGTATTTCATGTGTATGCATTTTAAAAACCCTTAATTTTTAATAATGTTATTATTGAGATTTAGTTCACAAACCAAACCATTTATTCACTTAAAGTATATAATTCAATAGCTCTGTAGTATATTCACAAAGTTATGCAACCATTACTACAATAAATTTTAGAACATGGTCATGACCCCAGAAAGAAACCACCTACCCGTTAATAGTTTCTCTCTGCCTCATGCCCCCAGCACTAGGCAACACTCATCTACTTTCTGTCTCTACAAGTTCGCCTATTCTGGGTATTTCTACTAATGGAATCATATAATAAGTGGTCTTTATGACTAACTTCTCTTATTTAACATAATATTTTCAAGTTTCATCCATGTAGCATGTGTCATTCATATAGCAAGTTTCATCCATGTATTTGTTTATATGGCTGAAAAATATGCTATTGTATGGTTATAATACGTCTTGTTTATCCATTTATCATTCAGTGGGAATCTGGGTTGCCTCTGTTTTTATTATGAATAATTCTCCTATGCATATCTATGTACAAATGTTTGTATGGATATAAATTTTTATTGTTTTCCCTTTTATATTTAGGTCTTTGATTAATTTTGCTTAAATTTTTATGTACGGTGTGAGGTAGGGATACAAATTCATTCTTTTGCATGTGAGTATTGAGTTGTCACAAAACCATATGCTGAAAAGACTATTTTTTTCTCCATGGAATTATCTTAGCTCCTTGTTAAAAATTCAGTTGATTATAAATGTGAGGTTTCATTTATCAGCTCTCAATTGTATTCCATTTATCTGTATGTCCAATACCTCACTGTCTTGATTAC
The DNA here is from genome assembly GCF_040939455.1 of Microcebus murinus. NCBI lineage: Eukaryota > Metazoa > Chordata > Mammalia > Primates > Cheirogaleidae > Microcebus > Microcebus murinus. The sequence continues at coordinate 23,841,994 of NC_134116.1, read as the reverse complement.
TAGAGATCTATAGTCAGTTTTGAAACTGTGAAGTGAGAGTCTTCCAGCTTTTTTTTTTTCAAGATTATTCTGGCTTGTTTGGGGTTCCTTGAAATTCTGTATGATCTTTAGGTTCAGCTTGTCAATTTCTGCAAAGAAGCCAACGCATTTTAGTAGGAATTTTGCTAAATCTATAGATAAATTTGCAGAGTATTAACATCTCATTAATAAAAATATTAAGAGTTCAGATTCATGATCATAGGATGTCTTTGTATTTATTTAGGTCTTCAATTTTATTTAACAGTGTCTATAATAAAACATTACTTATTAATATTATATCATGCAGTCAATACCCACAAAATTCTTATAACTTTTCTTACTCATTATTATTAAACCATCCAGTGTTGCATAGTCCTTTGGTGTCATCATATACAGCACCCAAATATACAACTCTTCTTTGTATACATTCTTATTTCCAAAGAAGTATGAATAGCTTCTTAAAATTAGTTATAAAATATACTGTTACTGAATTTTAGAACATTATTTAAAAAGACATAATCAAGTCAAAATAACAATGGTTCAAAGTTGTCATATAAAAATATGCCAGAAAATTATTATAATTATATAATATCTATCTTTCCTTAATTATAATTTAAGGGAATTATATTATAATATGAGCTCCATTATATTTCAATGATATTCAAGGCTGGATTTCCACCTACCAATGATTTTCTTTCATACATATTAAGGTAAAATATTTGAATATACACTTTATCACTCTTTTAGTTTTATTATATTTAATAGATCACCTAAAATCAATACTTCCATATTAATTTCCCTAATATTTCTATATATGCAAGAAAATAGATCTTTTAAATTTTTAGTTTTTTGTTCATAATGTAATTAAAAAGTAAATTTTTTAATGAAAAATTTTAATTCATTCTAGCTTTTTTATATTTAAAACTTTATCACAAAAATGAGAGGGCACCTCTTTAATGGATGATTCAGTGACATGGCAAAACTCCATGATTACAAAAATGTTGAAATAGTAATCCAATACTGATATTGCAGGTTATAGTTAGTTGATATCACATTTATTCGGGAGCCAATATTTGAAAAGCATACTTATGGGGACTGACTAAAAATCTGAATCTCTGTTTTGAAAATAAAGAATCTTCAGATCACCAAATAGTGTCCTTTTTTGTACCAAGAATATTTCCAATTATATCTTACACAAGCAAGTCTTGATGTAATGATCCATAGCTTCATGTATATTGACTTGGAAGGCTCCAGCCAGCCTTTAAATATAACATTGACCCTGGGAATAAATTCATTTCTACTTATCAGCAAGTTAAAAGAAGCTTGCCTTCCTGAATAAATTGACATTATAAATTTATAATCTGACACTAATTGTGATACATCTGCTATGATTTGAATAACTGTGTCCCTCCAAAATTCATGTTGAAACTTAATCCGCATTGTGGTGGTATTAAAAGGTGTACCTTTGGGGAAGTGACTAAATCATGAGGGCTCTACCCTCCAGACTGGGATCAATACCCTTATAGAAGAGGTTTCTGAGAACTGCTTGGCCCTTTCGCTCCTTCTCTCATGTGAGGACACAGCAAGAAGGCACCATATTGGAAGCAGGGAGTAAGCCCTTTTGAGATGCCAAGTCTGCTGACACCTTGATCTTGGATTCCCCAGCCTTTGAAACTGTGAGAAATAAATTTCTATTATTTATATGTTATCCAGAATAAGGTGTTTTGTTATAGTAGCACACCAAGAAAACATCATCATTGTCATATCCGTCTTTCAAATATGAATATTCACCAATTTTGCTTAACATGGTATATTAAGTATCTAATATTTTTCTCCTGTCCAGAAACTATTTCTCCTTTTTTTCCTGATTGCAGCCTTCAAATTTTGCTTTGAGAACCACCCTCATCCCTTCTCAACCCCTGCAGTAAATATAGGAATTATTTTATTCTTCTCTCTTAGGATGGGAACATTTTATTCTTACAGCTATACCCAATGTTTTTGGCTAGTGACCCAAATCAGATAAATATTCTGTGATTATTATTGGACTAATGAGAAAGGAGTTCTTTATCTGCCTAGGTGCTTGAGCTTATGGTTTGTAAGCCTGAGCTGTTATCGGCCATCCTGCTCTTACATGGAATAAGCCTGCCTGAAATAAAGCCAAGAAGGAAGATGGCAGTGCTCTACTGTAGCAAAAAGTGTCTGAACATCCAGCCACACCTAAGCTTAGGATACCCCTGGACTGTTCAGCTATGTTAGTCAACACATTATCTTTTTATTTTAGTCTCCTGAAATTTGGTTTCTATCACTTGCAATCAAAATAATCCTGAAAGACAGACTTTGTGTGTCTTTAAAGCTATCAAAAAGTGAATGAGAGCCTGGGCATGGTGGCTTACACCTTTAATCCTAGTACTATGGGAGGCTGAGGTGGGAGGATCACTTGAGGCGAGGAGTTCCAGACCAGTGTGAGCAAGACTGAGACCCTGTCCTTAGAAAAAGTATAAAAATTAGCTGGGTGTGGTGGCATGTTCCTGTAGTTTCAGCCACTCAGGAGGCTGACACAGGAAGATCATTTGAGCCTAGGAAGCTGAGGTTGCAGTGAGCTATGATCACACCCACCACACTCTAGCCAGGGCAACAGAGTGAGACCCTGTCTCAAAAAAATAAATAAATAAATAAATAAATAAATAAATAAATAAATAAATAAAATAACAATACCAAAAACCAAAACAACAACAACAACAAAAGTGAACAAGAGACAGAATATAAATTTTAAAAGTCTTAAAAGAAAAAAATGTAAAAAACTCAGAAGAAATTTTCTTTATTAAACACTAGTCAAACATGGAGATTAGATGGAACACCTATAGCTAGATGGAGAAATAATTATTTTCTTAACTTATTTAAATGAAATACATTTTTAAATATGTAAGATTCAGTTGTTATTACATCAGTGCCAAGAACCAAGTTCATTACATTATTCTCCAGAGAAATATTTACCCCTTATCATTTACACATGGTCCAAAATAAAATAAATGTCTGGTATGAGCAACCATCTTTAAAAATTCTTCTCCCAAATTTGATTTCATTGCAGAATTATTGGTGTAAGAACAAATGAAAGGCAATAAACATAAGGTTTTTTTTTGGTGGGGGAGGGATTCATGCATGGTAATGAATAGTTGAAGAAATAGAGATTTTTTTTTCATGTGAAAGGTAGTAGAAAGAAACAAATTGAACAGAAAGTTTTAAAAAATGGAAGAAAATGGAGCTCCTCAGGCACATGAAGGTTTCAACAAAGTTAAGATACAATATTCTTTGCATGAAAAGCCTGGAAGGATAAGGTTTTATAATTAAATATTGGACAGAGTCTCAGCTTTCAGAGTTTTAGCAGTTCACAGTAATATTAGTTCAGGAAATAGAAAGAAATAGATTGTTGAGGTTGCATCATGGGTAAAACATGGAATGATAGAGGTGTTTTTTGGAACATGGCTTGAAAATCACTGCATTAGGTGGATTTATTTCTGAGGGATTGACTATGACTACAGCAATTTTACTGAAAGCCTTGAAATACGTCATTTTACATTTTGAAAAATAGAGGACAACTTACAAGTGAATTTTGATGCTGTCACTTCTAAATGGAAAATGCATATGTCTTTGAGGTGTCTGTACTCTATTTTCATCTAAATGTGGAAAAGTTTTAAAAATTGTCTTAAAAATATTCTTAGGCAAGTACTCTGTTTAAGTGAGTTTTAGTATAAAAATTCTGTGGCTTATTTACTAGCTCCTAAAGAGAAAATTTCATCTTGCCAACTAGTACTTTGTGAACTCAAATGCTGTAACTGTAGAAGATATTGTAATCAAAGAAAAAAATAGAAATTAATTTAGCTCATCAAGCCTTTCCTTTACCACCTGATATTAAATCTAGCTTTCCTCAAGACAGCATCTAATTGATTTTATTTTTATTTATTTTTTATTTTTTTTTGAGACAGAGTCTCGCTTGTTGACCAGGCTAGAGTGAGTGCCGTGGCGTCAGCCTAGCTCACAGCAACCTCAAACTCCTGGGCTCAAGCAATCCTTCTGCCTCAGCCTCCCGAGTAGCTGGGACTACAGGCATGCGCCACCATGCCTGGCTAATTTTATATATATATTAGCTGGCCAATTAATTTCTTTCTATTTTTATAGTAGAGACGGGGTCTCGCTCTTGCTCAGGCTGGTTTCGAACTCCTGACCTTGAGCAATCCGCCCGCCTCAGCCTCCCAGAGTGCTAGGATTACAGGGGTGAGCCACCGCACCCGGTGGCTTAATAACCACAATATCAGCTTCAACAACCTTTCCTTACAGATTATTGCTAACGTGCATTAATCTCCGAATGGACATGTTCAGAATTTGATTCCCAATTTAATTGATTTATGTTTTCCTGCTTTGTTCTACTCCAGTTTTTTAAAAAGTTCTTTCTTACTACCTATAGCAAGATTTTATTTGCTTATTTTCTCTCCTCTTGTTTGAAATAAACTTCAAGGGACATTTTCATATAGAAAAAGTCATCAAAAACCTAAATCTAGTTTTACTTAAAACTATTGTTGATCTCTTTTAGGTGATGTGAGATATTAGTCAGAGAATTCATTAGTACTTCATGCCTATGAGATAAAGCCATGTATCATGCACAAAAATTATAGGCCATAGGTCCTTGTATTATACAAATAGACCAATACTACACATTTTACTAAAGACTTACTGTTTTTATGTGATAACCTGTTGCTTCAATGTCTTTATAGTCAATAGTCTATGAAAAGGAAATATTTAAGTTTTAGGATTTTTATGTATTTAACTTAATTTCTTAGTATCATACATTTTATTCAATATTATTCCCAAATAATTTAATCAGATATTTAACTTAAAAAATCAGTATAGCCTCCATCTTGTTTTAAGTCCAGAGTTTTCCTTGGTAGTTTTCTCTTTATAAACATTGTTTCCAGTTATATGAAAGCTTAAATTTTCCTTTAGCTCTACTTTTAAGTTTTACTTTAGAAATAATTCTCTTCACAAGTCTGTATTTATCTGAGACTTAATTTGGCCTGCTATTGCCAATAATTTCCTTTTAATTTCTGTTGCAACTTTTAAAATACATTTCTTGCAGATATCACCTGGCCATGGGCTAGCCCATACAATGGGCTAGATAGAGTCCATATTCTATAATACATTCTATAAAAACCCAATGCATTCCCTAATATTCCAGTAAATTTCCAGAGATTTATAATTTCATGGTCCAGTCCAGCTCCAAGATAATTTCCCTATTGGCTTGCATTTTACCTTCTTTTTTTTTTTTTTTTTTTTTTTTTTTGAGACAGAGTCTCGCTTTGTTGCCCAGGCTAGAGTGAGTGCCGTGGCGTCCTAGCTCACAGCAACCTCAAACTCCTGGGCTCGAGTGATCCTTCTGCCTCAGCCTCCCGGGTAGCTGGGACTACAGGCATGCGCCACCATGCCCGGCTAATTTTTTTATATATATATCAGTTGGCCAATTAATTTCTTTCTATTTATAGTAGAGACGGGGTCTCGCTTTTGCTCAGGCTGGTTTTGAACTCCGACCTTGAGCAATCCGCCCGCCTCGGCCTCCCAAGAGCTAGGATTACAGGCGTGAGCCACAGCGCCCGGCCGCATTTTACCTTCTTTAGTGGTATTCTTACTTCTTAGGGAACTCTGGAACTTAGCTGTTTGTATTTTTCAGTTTTTATACTCCCAGACCACTCACATAATGTATTTATATGTTATGTTTTCTTGTGAAGCTGGGATATCATTTTAATCATTGTATACCATTGTAAAAACAACTTAAAATGACGTATTGTCAAATTCTGGTCAAGTCCCATCAGGTACTTTCCCAGGCTTCTGTCTCCCTCAAAACACAATCAAAACTCTGAGCTACTTACTTCTACCTCCTGGTCTTTGAAGTACCATCTTCTGTTTTTAGAATATAATCTCTCCAGATGCATGCATTTTTCACCCCAGTTTCATTAATGTCTCTACTAAAATATAACATCACAGAGGCTGTCCATGACCACCCTATTTGAAATAGCTTCCTTATCCTACACTGTATCTCCATACTATGAATTATTTTTACTTGTAGTGTTTGTCCCCACTTGACATTTTTACTTGTCTGACTCCTCATCCCCATATTCCCCTAAGATTAAGCTCAAAATTAGGTATTTCATCTGTTTCATTCACTGTTACATTCCTAACACCCAGGGTGGGGCCTGTTCTAAGGTTGGTGCTAAATAATGATGGTAAAGAATGAATAGTTAAGTGAATAAACATGTCTGGAACTCAGTTTCTTTGCACATAAAATGGAGATAATACCTGTTTAATTAAGGTACAGAAATATTTTCAGTGTCAAATGATATAAATGATGCTTTGTTATGTGCTTTTATAGCTGTAAAGTTTGATTTAGATGTACAGATTTAGTGTCTTAATATTGCATAACTGAAAATATATTCAACTATTATTTATTTGCTATCACAAGAATTGGTGAGTTCCACATATTAAATCTACAAATCTGAAGGATCTTAGCTTCATGAAAGTTGCTTTGGGTAAATGAAGTCAGAATCTTTTTTAAAAAAATTATTTTAATATCTTTGTGTAGAGTATACTTTTTGCTTAGGTTCTAATATTTTTTGGTAATTGTTTAAACTGGGCATTTTTTAATGTCCTTATGAAATAATGGGTCCTATATTGTATAATTTTCTTATTTAGTACAAAGGTGAGAAGAATATTCATTTACAGGAAAAGTAAAGTAAATTAGTCATAAAAACGTTATCATATCACTCATGATCACTCCATTGATTCTGAGATACTAAGATGAGTATAAGAGGTAGGAATTGGACATTTTTTTTACTTTTGAGTTTCTAGGAATATTTTGTGCTATGTATTATGTTACCTATTTCAAAGTAGCACCTTAGAAAAGTCAATTTTGAAAAGCATCATTCATTTAACTTTATATGTGATTTTTGTATCCTTTGGCTTGTTGTTTAGAGAGCTCTGAAATATTTTGTTCTCCATAACTATGATAATAACAAGGACATCTCCATTGAATTCATTCATTAGGATGATGGGTTTACTTATGTCAGTGGGAAATTGTCTAACTATTAATATTTCGTGATAGGAGAGAGGATCTTAGTTGCTGGTTCTGGCCTGTTCCTTATTTGGAGCTCAGGTATAAAGGTAGATCTCTGTTGTTTTCTTATAATCCACAACCCTGATCTTTGCAGAACAGCCTTTCAATACATATTGCTACATTGAGGACTTGGAAAAAGGTGCAATAACTCATCCCAGTTTCCAAATGCTTTCTGAAAAAACAGCTAATACTTATACTGGAGTTGGAAGGTCAGTGCTTCATATGTAAAAACAATCTACATAAATATAAAATCCAGAGGTGAACCTTGAAGCAGTGTAGAGCTCAGTTTTCAAACCTTGGTCTCTGGCTATGAAATCATGTTTTTCTTTCAAATAAATCAAATTTTCTGTTAGTTTATTATGGTTAGACACAGTGTAATGTTTTTCAACTTTTTACCAGTAATTTTCTACGTTGATTTTTAAATTAGTTCATCTTAATCATAAAAGATTCAGTGCACTAATGCTAATCTTTTCATTGACTACAGAGACAAAAATCCTGAAATGTCTGTGGTAAAATCCATACTCAGTGATTCTGATGTGCTTTGAATATTTCTCTTCCAGTTTTTGCCGTGCTGGATCATGGTTCTTCCACAAGGAGAATGGTTTCCTTGTGTGGGAATATTAAACACCAGGAGTGTTCTTAGACTCGTGCGTGATATCATGGAAAACTAAACAATTATGATATGTCATCTAACTTATCTTAGTCATCTGTGACTAAATCTTTGTTCTAAAATCAAATCTGAAAAAAATAAAAATGACTCTTTTCCAAAGTTATTAATATTTAATATGTTAAATATCTTAGTTTGCAAAACACTTACATGTATATGTGTGTTTACGTGTGTGTGTGTGTCTGCATGCGTGTGCGCATGTATCTGTCTGGAATCTTATTTGTTCCTCATGAGAACTCCATTAAGAAGGTAGTATTATTTAAGGTAGTTATTATGAAGAAATTAAGACTTAGATCAGTTAAATATCTTATCTAAGACTGAACAGTCTCTTAATAGTTAGACTATAATTTTAGCATATGTTACCACATTCTACATTTGGTGACACTAATACATTAAATTTTTCTTTAATACATGGCTATTAATATTATCTTGTTTAAAAATTCAAGCAAGAGTAAATTATGACTATAATTTAATAGTAAATAGAAATACTTTAATTGCACTTAATATAATATAGTCTATGGAAATATTATACACTACCCTTTATATGCTTTATATGTATATTACAATATACATAATACATAGGAGACAATCAAAGGTACTTAAGATAAAGTAAGTCAAATAAGCTAGTGAGTGATTTATTTTTGTGAAATATAATACTGTTCTTAAGCAAAAAATGTCATTTTTGTTTTATATGTAACCACAATACAACAGAATACTTGCTTATTTTTTATGAAGACCTATTAAAACCCATTTGAACATTTACTGTTTATAAAGAGTATAGTTTTTCATCAAATAAAAATATGGAAGCAGCATTGATCAATATTATGTGATTTTTTTTTTACCTGTTTGGTATATGCATTACCCTTTCATAGGCTCTATGAAGATATAGATGTACAAGACTATTCTTAACACATTTATAATGCAGATGGACAGACAGGAGACATAAACATGAAAAATAACATTAGAAGATAAAAGGTGAGTTATCAAGACGTTTGGAACCCAGATTATAGGCAAATACCAGGGTAAGTCATATCACAGTGGGCAACCTAAGCTAGTCGACAAGGGGTAATATTAACACAAGGTAGTTCTATGGATAGATCCTGTTACCTTGACAGGGTGATTAAGCATGAAACAGAGATATGGCCACAGAGAAACAATGTATTTTTAGCCCCAAGGACTGAGGGATTCAGAAGGGCTGGCTGGTGGATATTTGGAAAGGGAGGATGGTTTACCAACAAATCAAGCTGTATGTCTTGGCAATCTGCCAGCAATGTGTGAAAGTTTAGAAATGTGAAAGAAATCTGGTAGTAAATAGTAAAAACCTAGCCACAGGAGCTAAAGCTTAGGGTTCTGGAGTCTCATAGACAGCTTTCCAATCTTGGTTTCACTAAATTTTAACAGCTTTACCTTAAACATATTATTTAGCCTCCCAGGCCTCAGTTTTCTCATCTGTAAAGTGGTGATAATGGTACTCCTACATATAGTTGTAGTAGGATTAAATGAGAACATGTATGTAAAGAGTTCAGTCAAAATTCTTGATAAAATTAAACTGTTATTATTTCTTAATTCACTGGAAGTGTGGAGGGGAGTTTAAGGTTCTAACCTGCAAAGGGCATAAGGCAGTGGCTGAAAACAGGGTGATGAGATGGGAATTTGGTTAGAATTCTTATTCCATTGCTGCTGAAGATGGTTTTTGTCACTCCAAACAATTGGAGGCTGCCTGACTCAGCCTTTTCAACAATTGGAGAACTAAGGCAGAGCTCCTAAAATTTTTAAGAGTTTCATAAGGTGGCTAAATTTTGGTAAATATAATACTTGCTTTAAACTGATGTTACAGAGACCAGAACAAAGGGCTGTGAATAGCAGGTGGTACTTGCGTTCAGTATCTCTCAAACCACAATATGAAGAGCTGCCTCTTAAATTTACTCTGTATGACTTCTGCTGTATAAGATCCTGCAGAAGTCAGAACTGGCTAAGAATCTTTGCATATATGCTTGTCTTGATGTTTTTCTATTGTCACTTCTCTTTTCCTTTAAATCAGCATTGAGGGGATAATCAGATGGAGCCTCTCTGAGTATATAGTAGGAGATTATTAAAACTTTTTAGTAGGAGGTAAATGGTATGACAAATGCCATGGTTTAGGATATTTAAGGCAGTGGCAGAATGTAGAAATGGGGGTGATTAGAGAGTGCAGAGCAAAGGAAGTGATTCAGGAATTTATGTCGGTTATTTAATTAGTTCTGTTTTGTCAACATCTTATTATACCTGAACAAATATTATCTAAGAACCATAGAAATTAAATGCATGTAGTGGAAAATTTGCATAGTACAAATGCTATCCATTTATCTCCCTTAGGTTCTAGTACAATGACTCTCCAGGTAGCTGTCATACATGATAAATATGATTTAGCTAACAAAATTGTATTTTATGTAATTGCATACTTTACATGAGAGATCAATAACTAACTTAGAAATACATGGTAAGAAAGATCAATGGATAATAAATACCTCTGCGTTCCTTTGTATGGATACATTCTATTTTTCTCTTCTGACAAGTAGTAATCAGATTATAAATTGTGGTATAGGTTCATAAATGCTTACTTTATAGGAATTTGCTGATATACGCTCAGCCAAAGAAAATAAAAGAAGGATAAAGATAACAATTTAAAGCCTGTGTGTGTGTGTGTGTGTGTGTGTGTGTGTGTGTGTACAGCAGATGTCCATAGCTTTTTGTTTGTATGTCTGTATCTTTAAGTCCATAGGTATGTGTTTTAGGCAGAGTTTCACTCACAATATGGGCAACTACCATATGCCCATTTTAATATTAGCCTTCAAATAAATGAAGATCGGTTTGACTATAACTCCCACTAATGAAAACTTATAATTATGCTCACAGCTGACAGCTGTCACTGAACGTGGTGTGTAAAGGTCCTCAAGAGTACAATGCTCTTTACACCATGTGTCTGGGTTGAGCAGAGTTCACATATGCCTTTCCCTTCTTGTGTCTACGGAGAGACTATGTAGGTAAAGACACTCTGGGAGCAAATAACTCCTCAAAGTTGCAGGCTGTTCTATGAAGAGGCTCATCAGAAATAGTTGGCCTGACCATCCACTGCTGTTGCTCTCTCTACTTCAAAATTATTACTTTTGATACATGACAACAACCACAATTTTCCATTGTTTGTAAAAAAAAAATAAATAACTCTAGCTGGAATATGTAAAATCTATTCAAATAATGCATCTAAAAACTAGTTTTGGCTGACTGATATAATTGGATTTTCAGGCTTTTCCAGACCCTGCTAAGTGAGGATGTAATGTAAACTAATAAAAATAAAGCCTGACTAACTTTATGATGGCATATGGCAGGTCATTTTTATTGTTCGAAAAAAAGGATGTTTATACAGCATGTATGAAAATAAAATCTGTTCCAAAAAATGGGCATTCGATCAGAAATCCAAGTTAAAATAATTTAAGTCCATAAAATACAGCCATGCCTTCAAAGTATAAAACCTACGTTTAGGATTCTCCATAGTCCCTTATTTTCTTTGTGATTTTTAATACCATATAGCATCAGTTAAATTGCAATCCCATGTAAAGCTCTACAAAAACCTGATAGATAGGGAAGTGAAGCTGGGAAGGCAGATAAGGTTGTTATTGATGGATTGATGAAGTGAGAATACTGAATTCAATAGACTAGATATATAGGAGGTGGTGTATCAAAGAATGGATGTTTCAAATGGAACTGGTAGGGTTCATGAAATTACTTGGGATGACACTCTCAGTGTGCTAGGCTGAAGTTTACAATTGGAAAAATACTAGTGTAAAGTGACTTGTATGTGCTTTCCTGCCTATGTTCAAGGCATTCCTTCTGGTTCAATTTTTCTGTTTACCTGCGGATTTTTCATCATCCTTCAAGGAATAGCTAAAATACTCTTACTCTTTCCCCGATGTCAATACAGATTTAATTCCTCCCTCTTATATGCTGTCATAGTTGTTTCTACAGATATTTGTCATTGCACTCACACTAGGTTATCTCACGCTATTGTGTTTGTTATATGTCTGTCTCTCCTGACAGAAGTTAGTTACTTTAAGATACACACTGAAGGCCACATTAGGGGGCTCAGTAAGTAAGAATTGATGGTTTTGTGCTTGTATTCTTGGATTTTGATATGTGAGGTATTTTTAAGGCAGAGAATATAACATGCATATAGCTGTATTATTATTATAGATATTAGGGTTATATAGATATGGATTTGCTAAATTAATTAGATAATGTTTTCTGTAATTTAAATTGAATTAGGAAAATTATAGACTGAAGTAGTTTGAATTCATAGATATTGAACATGAATCAACCAAATCTTTTCCTTTTTGTCTTTTAACCTAGCATATGTTCAATCACTCAAGGATGGATTTAGTTATTATTTTAAAATATATTATCTTAAACATATCAGTGACCATGAACATTTATGTGACAATTATGAAATCTGGGAAAAATATAAGCATGTTTATAAATTTTAAATAATTATCAAATCTTCATTTATAAAGATATACCAATAATCATGTTTATTTTCCAATAAGCAAAGAATATCAGTAATTTCAATCTGTATACCTTATAAATTACTTAAGAAGTCATAAATAAAAGATGAGAAAAATGATGACTAGACAAAGAAAAGCAAACCAGAGCTGGAGTAGAGTATGTATGATTTGACCACTATTGTTTTTCATCATCAATATGTAAGGCATTAGATCTAGTTTTTATGTTCTTCACAGTTAAATTTTCCTCTGTTTTTTTTAATGAAGTAGTATAATGATTTTTAAAGATTATAGGAAATGATTTTGTAAAATTATACAAATAGAATTTCAGAAATACACAGAGGAATTCTCCACCAATTCAAATTAGATTCATCTATACACAACAGAAAGCTCCAAATAAGAGAAACTTAAGGAAGACTAAAAAGCATCTGTCTCTCAGAGAAAGAAGTAGAAGGTAAGTAATCAAGAGCTGTTATGGTATTTCATGGTCATGAGGAACTGTTATTCCTTCAATTTTTCTATCCTATCATTCCTACTGTATGGTTAAAGTTGCCTCATGGTCCAAGTTAGCTGCAGAAGCTCCTTTAGGATATTATTACATCCACATTTTAAGTAGTAGGAATGTTGAAGGTGACAAAGGGTGAATTAAAAGTCAAAATAAAGGATTACCCTTTTCAACACAGCCAATTTTCTTTAGTTTGCTGAACTCTTGGACAATGCTTCTACTTTTATCAAATTGGCCAGAACATGTGGCCAAACAGTTGTATAGACAGCTGCTCAGGATAGCTATGGGTGAAATGGACTTCTTTTACAAAGGAATAAAGTCATGAGTGACAACTGGCAGTGACTACCACTGAGTCCTATCATTTTAGATAATTAAATTACTTGTTTTCATGGGGAGATTTACTTTGACCAGATTTGCAGCAATGAAAATTTCTTATCTTTTATTGATGATCCATCATGATAACTATTTAACCTTCAAAATCATAAAGATAGGCAATATGAAATCAGCTATTAATATATACTAATATATTATATATAATAATTTCATTATTACTAATTTATATACTTTGTGTATAAATGCATAGAAGCCACATAATATTTGCATTTTGTAAATCAAAGTTTAAAAATCAATCAGAATATTTAGGCAATTAAAAGCATATAAAAGGAGTCCCTTAACTAAGTAAAAATAACCTAGAGAGAGAAAATCAAGCTATATTCCCTCATTTTAAGGGCTTTCTTGTGGAATAAGATCTGAATTGTTCTATGTGGCTCAAGACGTAAAACAAGAACCACAAGGAAGAAGTTGTAGTTATTAATTCCTTCATTCACTCATTTACTTCATGAGCACCTACTATGTGTCAGGCAGTGTTTTGTATGCTGTAGATATGGCTGTGAGCAAGATAGACAAGTTTCCGGCACTCATGGCCCCTGTATTCTAGCAAAGGTAGATAAACACCAAATAAGTAAACTAACAAAGTAATTTCAGATACAATGCTACAATGACAGTGAATTATGTCCATGGGAGATAGTACCTTATGGAGGAGAAGGTGAGCTACTGACATAGGAAAGTCTTCTCTGGTAGGCTGAGCCTGAATGTGTCCTCTTTAACCCTAAAGCATGTGCCACATCTGCCCATTTATCTCCATGTCCTTTTCTATACCCTGTTCCACATCACCATCATCTGTAGCAAGGGCTACCACAGTAGGCAGAATGATCTTTAAAAAAAAAATAAAGATTGTGTCAATTTCCAACTTAAGATGACTCCATTTCAGAATTAGAATACTGTCCAAATTATTTAGCAAGGCCTATAAGACTGTTTATAATGTGTTTTTGCAAAACCTTCTGCTTTATCTCTTATTAAATCTATTATCCTCATTATTCCTGGGTTATAGCAAACCTTCTTTATGTATTTAGAAATACATCAAGCTCATTTTCACCTCAAGGCATTTATGTTTTCTGTTTTCTCGACCTGGAATGCTTTGTTCCTAGTCTTTCTATGGCTGGTTCCAAAAGGAATAAAGTTTATGCCCCTGGAAATTTGAAGCAGGGGCTGGAGGAGTAATTGGTGAGATTGACTGCAGTAGGAGGTAGTGTTTTCAGAAATCTCTTCCAGTCCACATCCTCAAGTACTCTTTTCCTGACTACTGTGGTCAAAGTTGTCACCCAGTCATTCTGTCATACTACCTGATTCATTTTTATAATGTATATACATCGGTACCTGAAATTACCTAAAGTTTACATTTGTGCATATGTTTGTCTCCCTTCCACACTAAAATATAAATCTCTCATGGGAAAGGAAAATAATTTGGAAAAACATTTTGCCTGTTTCCTAGAATATTGCTTGCATATACTAGGCATTCAAGAAATGTTTTTTGAGGGATTAAATGACTTTAAGGTCTTTGGGATATAACTTAAGAAATGTGATGGGGGTCCTCGACATATTACTATAAGGTAGATTTCTTCTCTTATTTATTGGCTTGGGCTTTAGAAAAGTTTAAGCACTAATGGAATATAAAATAAATCATTTTCCTAATTATTATACACACTGATTTATATTAATATCTCTCATTAATAGAATATAAGCCTGTTGTAGTAGGCTTTTTGGGAGTTGCCCAAATATTAGTCTTTGAATTAATGAAATATTCTGTGAATATATACACCCATAAATGTGAATTTTTATACTACAGTCCAAAATTGGAAAGACTAATAATAACATTTGCTAAGACTTTACTTTTTGACATATCTAGATACTTTTCCTATCCTCTCTCAATATCTTATCCTCCTCTTATGTGAAGTGCCTTCGTATCTTTGTTTGACTACGTAGTGCAGCTCTCTGATGGAAATACATTTTTGCAATAAAAATTGAGCACTCTACTCTGCAAATGGTTCAATTCTGAAAGACATAATTGCTTTGCCAAAAAAAAAAAAAAAAGAACATTTCTGATAGTCAGGTACTGTCTGGTCAGGAGTTGCTAACTCTGCTTCTCTGTTACCTTTCAACACTTACCATTAGGACGTTGGAAAATTGCATTTCGGTTTCCTTGATATCATACGATCTCCTCCTTTGGAATATTCAGTAGTATGCTGGAACTAGCTCTTACTAGTTTACAAGAGCCAGTTGGGCACAATTCTTTTCAAGTATATATTCAGTGACCTCATATCGGTAGATTGAAACTAGTGAGAGCACAAGTAGTTATACCATGAAATCTCCAAATGCTACAATACAAAGCTTTTGGGGGGCTCATTTACCAGCTAACCACTGCATGAGTCTGAGAAGATGCTGGACTTTGTGAGAATTGCCTTCATTCTCATTCTCACTGGACCACCCTTGGCCTGCAGTATGTGATATGGAAAAGACTTATACTTCAGAATTCCCCTTCAGACCCCACTGACTTCTTCCCTACATAACCACGGGAACCAGCTAGCTTCTCTGAGCCTCATTTACAAAATACACTTTTGTAAAAGGATTAGAAGGAAGTAATATATATAATATCATAGCCCAGTGCCTGGCATATAAGACCCTAAATGACAATGTCTCTGTTTCCTTTTAAATTGTATGGTAGCGAGATGGGCAGAATAAAGCCAGATTTTCACGAAGCTCTTAGAGCTTAGAGCATAGCAAAACATGCTCAACTCTAGCCCCTTAAGTGACCATTCTTAATAGACACAATTGGATGTATTTATTCTGGCTCATTTTTAAATCACGTGCGATCCAGAGGAAGCTGGTTCCTGTCTATAGCACAGCATTATCCAATAAAGCAGAGCAAGGATAAATGCAGTTAGAAGCAGAGAGAACATCAAACACTCTAATGTAATTATCTCAAACTGAGTTTATGCAGTCAAAAGGTAAAATAATCTCTTCAATGTGGTTATATTCTTTATATTCTTTAATGTTGTCTCATCCAAAGAGATAAATTATCTGCGAAAGGGTGGAACTTAAGTAACTTGGAACATTAAGCAACATTGAATTGAGGTAGCACTCAAGTCAGAGAAAGCATTCCGTAACTGACCTCTGTGACACTACAGCTGGATTTTTTTTTAAGAAAATAGAAAAGGAATATGAAGACCTGTGCTTTTGAATAATATGTTAATTTTTAGTTGTAGGGAAGGATACCGATGTTTGGATAAACTTTGGATCTTTCTGGTTAACTGATTTTTGGATAAACAACAGATATTTCATTTATTAACTGAAAGTAATAAATGCAAATACATATGAGAAAGAAGCTCCCTGTTTAGTTGCAATGAAATTTTTATTACATATCTACTTAAGTATTACATATCTAAGTATTAAAGATGAATTTCACAGCATCAGTATAAAAGTAGACAAAACACTTAGTCTTATTTTTTTCCTCCTTTTGTACTTTAAGACTGAAAAATGATGGCTCCATTCTTGGTATTAGAGTGTAATAGAGTAAAAATACATATTTAGGCATGTACTTACATATGTAGGCCTATACTTTCACCATTTCTTGGATAAAAATTGTAATTCTATAAAGACAGTTTTCCTGAATTATATTTTCACTGCTAATGGTTACCAGAGAGTTATGTAATCTACTTAAAACGCTTTTAAAAAATGAAAAGTAGGGTGTGGTAATGCACAGCAATCAAAAAAAGTTTAATAGAACTGTTGATAAGTTGCTAACACTCCTAAAAAAAATTACAAATGCCATTTTCTTTGAGTCAATTCTTTTTAGTCAATCAATATCGAGTAACTACCTGAATGCTGCAAACAGGAATAAGACACATTCCTTAAGCTTACATGTCTAACATATACCATGAGCATATAAAATACACACATAGACAACAGAAATAGAAATGCAGTGTGACAAGGAGAATGCAAAAGTGTGGAAGTGCTGTGGAAGTTTAGGGAGCAAAGTGATTTGCTTCTGGATAAGGAAACCTACTATAAGAGAAAATGTGAATACGGTGAATAGGAAAAATCAGATAAACCTATATTGTTGTAATTTATTCTTACTGAAATACAGAGAGTAACAAGGAAAATGGTGAGAAATGGTTAAAGACTAGACAGTTGTGGGCTATGAAAGTTATTAATGGGTGATGGGAAGTCACTGAAGGGTTTGGATCTTGGACAAGCATTAGAGCTCTAAACAAGTTTAGACTACTGATAAACTGGCATAACTGAGAAGCACTAGAAATGGATGGTGAGAAATATAGAACGTTATTTAAATTGTGTGTGGGTAGAAATAGTGGGAGATATAAAATAGATGATATGAGAGTCACTACAGAGAGAGAATGGAAATAAATGAACAATTAGTCATGCAGGTAAGGAAAGAGAATAAGTCACCTGTGTGTGGTGAAGACCAAATGCACTAATGCTAAGATTGCACTCCAATGACTCTACCCATGGTGTTGCAAAGCAAATCTCTTCGTGTGTCCAACGAAGTAATGATGCATAGGTTGTTGTGAAATTAAATGAAATGCAACACATGAAATGGATTCATTAGTTAAAATGCTCTAAGTAAATGAATAATATTATTGGTTTTATTATAAAACTTCATAATAACATGGCTAGATAGATTGTACTATTTTATTAACAGAGCTGTGGAAATGAAAAAGAAGGAAATATTTTGGGAAAATTTATGAATTTAATTTTAGAAAGATCAAGATGAAGATGTTGTATCAGTTAGGGTTCCAATAGGAATAAATTATGATAATTCCAACAGGGCTTGTTTTCAAAATGATTATTAGGGCATTTACAGGGTATAAGGGAACCACAAAAAGTCTATAGCAACCCAGCAGATTTAACCCCTAAGCTTGAATGGAGGATGGGAGGAAATAGAGATGGAAGAAGAGAGAGAAGCTGCCTGGAAAGTAGTTAAAGGGCCACAATCTGCCCAAGGAAACATCACAGAGGTGAACTAGGAAATGAAGAATTGAATGTCACTCTACTCCCTTCTTTCAAGTATCCAGCTGGGTTTCTCCATTGGCTGAACCAACTGAAAGCCAAAGAGCAGGAGAAACAATTGAGGTAATCCATACATGTCAGCCTCCTGGGAAAGAGAAAGATGGAGAATAAACCTGGATAGCAAAGGAAGATAACCCAGCACAGATGCCAATAGCCGATCTAACAGATACAAAGAAATATGAGTGTTTAGACAGAATTTAAGAATTTGTAAGTGCTGGTGGCACCAACAAATTAACTAGACTCTATTCACTAATAGCTCAGGCATTCTCAAAAATTATGGAAGACTTTCTGAAGAACGATTGGATCATGACAGGTATTCTGCATGTAATAAAGTTTATATAGATTCACATTAAAGCAGTTTTGAAAGTAGTTTCTCACCTATTTGATTAGAAAAGGAAACAACTTGTTCTGAACAAATGGAAAAGAATTGCGGATTTTATGTACAGTTTGTCCTTCATATCCATGAGTCCTACATTCATGGATTCAACCAATCATGGATGAAAAAATATTTGGGAAAAAAAAGCAATAAGAATTAACAATACAACAATTTAAAAATATTACAAATTGAAAAAGTACAGTGTGGAAACTATTTATATATCACATTGTATTAGGTGTTACAAGTAGTCTAGAGATGATTTAAAGTATATGGGAGAATGTGTATAAATTCTATGCAAATACTATAAGATTTTGTATAAAGGACTCCAGCATCCATGGATTTTGGTATCCTTGGGGTTACTGGAACTAATCCTCCATGGATATGAGGGATGATTGTGTTATACACCACGATACTTCCTAAAGAAAAGAACATATCAGTAACATAGCTGCGAAAGCAAACCAAAAGGAGTTTTATACTTAATTAGAATAGGGCATCAAGAAACTAAACATGCTTTCTGCCTGACTGTCAAACAATAATTTGATTCTTCTTAATTCAGAAACCATTTTTGAATCAGAGAATTTAGATGGAAGAACATCTAACCTAAAACCGTGCAAACTCTTTTAGGTTCTAGATGGTTTTATTTCCTACAAGATTTATGTATCTAGATACATAGACTAAAAATATGTAATTTTAATATCATATATATCCTTCAATATTTAAAAATATATGCTCAATATTTTAAAAGGATATATGAACTTAAAATATCATATCTAGGCTCCATATTAAGGAATAAAATACAGTTGCTCCAGCAGATGTTTTCTTTATGCAATCACTACTAGTCTGATTTCTCCATTAGATCTCTTAGTAGCTTTCTGAATATTAGCATAGAGATAAATTTCAGCAGTAACACAGCTGGGTCTCTTGGCTTCCAGGCATTTGGAACACTCACAATATTTTGTTTCTTTCAGTTTTGTTGTTATTTTCCTTATCCATCTTTTGACTGTTTACATTCTCTCCAGTTCTATTCCAAGGATTTCACAGACTTGCTAATTAAAAAAAAAAATGAATACAAAGTGTTTAGAAAGAAGGGAACTATTCTATACAATTTTTTTTTTTGCATATCCCTATTGGGTTACTTTAAAATAGTTTGGGATGAGAATGATTAGGACTCACTATTCTGAATCAATGATTCCTAGGGCAGGCCAAATGTCATTGATATAACTAAAGTATATTTTACTTTTTCTAAGATGCCTCAAGTTCCATACTTAAAATTCTTTATATATTCTTGAAGAAGGCTTAATTTATTTGTAGAATCTGTGAGTTTAGAATATAGATATAAATAGACAGCTATTTTGGTAGTATAACTCCTGGCAATGGTAGACATTCCAAGATGGTGTACTCTATTGAGTGTTGAATGCCCATGCATGAGGGACTATATAATTTATTGTATATAGCATGTTATCTATTATCTCAAATATTTATAAGGTCTCTGCAAGATAGACATACTTTCATAGAATAGAAAAAACAAAATGTGAATTAAGCAGGTTAACTTACATAGCCAAATTCCTCAATGGTTCAGATATTTTCAAATCCAGAATATTGTCAAAGCTCACCCAGAGTTAGCAGTATTCAGGTCTCTGGTACTTTCTGCAGCTATGGATGAACTGTAGTTCCATCATTTACCTTACAGCATGATTGTTCTCTTTTTTATTCACGACTTTCAGGCTACTGTTTCATTCTGCCCTTCCAAAACGTAAAATGTACCTAGATTTAACCTATTGGACACCCATTGACAAGGAAGAGGTGTAATTTTAATACATTTACCCAACTAAATAGGAATCTTTACCAACTAAAACAAATACTTTAATCACTAGTTTCTAAAGTGAATTAGTTTATATTCTATTATCTTCTACTTAAAAAAAAATGACATCCCTGTGTTCCTTTGTCCCTCATCATTTTGAAAATATAGAACCAAATTTGCTTTGATTGATCCCTTCTTTTGTATAACGAATTTTGCTTCTGAAAATCATATTAGAAAGGAAATAGTTGCTGAATATGCTCGAGAAAATAAAAACAAACAGAAGTAAATAAACTTTCTCAGTAACTCCTCATTTTCCTTACCCCAAACCACTGGCCCCACTCTCTGATTCTATGAATTTGACCATTATAGATACCTCATATAAGTGGAATCATGTAGTATTTGTCTTTCTGTGACTGGCTTATTTCACCATTAAAATAAAATAAAACTTAAAAAAAAGTTCAGCTGGGACCAGATATTTAACTTCAGGCAAATCCTTAAAAAGAATCAAAAGAACTGCTTAATGCGAAAAATATGCTAGGCATAGTTTTTAATCTTGACTAAATTGAAATTTGATTTGTTTTAAACCAATGCAAAGCAAAACACACTCTTTAGGTGCTGTGAAAATACCCCCATTAGTTGTCAGGAAAAGATAGGAGCTTCCTAACCTTTTGCAAGCTTATGCTATTTAGAATTGTTTTGCTGTTTAAAGAAACAACTGTATCACTATCATAATCTGTGATACCTGGGATGATCATATGAAAGAATAGAGATTTTGAATAATGCTTTTATTAAATATATTTTAATTAATACATTGGAAGAAAAATATAGGACATTCTTACTATGTACAAGATTCCAGATATATTTCTACACCCAGTTTAGAGCCATAATCTTTAAGCTAGTAGGGGAAATTTCTACTACAGGGATGTTTCTGGCAAGAATTGTTTGGGTTGTATATTCATGACCTAAGTAAACTTGCTGTTTAATAGTAATTAAACCAAATTAGGAGAAATAAAAAGTTTTGTTTAAAAGATAAAATAAAAGGTAATCTATTTTAGGTTTTTGTTACTCCACCAACTTATTATGATTACATTGCTGACTCATGAATTGCTTAACAAATATTTTTTGAATGAAAATATCAAAGAAATTATAGTTTAAAAAGAAAAAAAATTATTAGGAATAAGTTACTTTCTAACACCTAAATGCCTAGGCCTCTTTTCATAACATTTAGTTGAGAAGACAAAATTTCATTGATAGGGAGATTCTTATGCAACTCCATTTAAACATAAAGCCGTCTCCCCTAAAGAGGCAAGAACATGCTAATTCCAGTGATGGTTGAATCAAATCTGTCAGGCATTTCTAACCTGTGCAAAAATGTATCCTAAAACCTGGCATAGGATCCAGTTCCTCAGTGAGTTTGTAACAATCCCAACTACAGTATTTGCTAAAATTACTGTCATTTGTTATAGCATAATCTTTTAGTCAATGCATTAATATCAATAAAAAGTTAACAGAGTAAATCTGAAGACCCTTGTTTTTTAGTTATAATGGGTACAAAAGTAAAACGCTCTTGAGATTTATTTTTACAATATAGTTCCACATATATTGGATTGGTAAATAAATAGAATTAATATTCTAAATTCAGTCTTAAACCTTGTTAATGGTAAATCCCAATGGTACTAAACACATACACAAATAGACACATGTACTACATAAAATCAATTTTGTGACTTCTTGGTGACTAAAACTGAGATTCTATTTTTACCCTCTTAAATTGATGAAATAGCCAGGTGCAATGGTAGTTCTATCTGTAGTTCCAGCTACTTGGAAGACTGAGACAGGAAGAACATTTGAGCCCAGGGGTTCAAGGCTGCAGTGTACTATGATAATCCCTGTGACTAGCCACTACATTCCAGCCTGGGCAACATAGCAAGACCCTATCTCTTAAAAAAAAAATAAATGGTGAAAATTTAAGTGTCTTGTGAGATGGAGTGAGGTTTATATTTTCACATACCACTCAAGGGGGTGTAAGATGACAGTGCTTCCTAAGATTGTTTTAGAAATATGTCTCCAGCAATTATGAGTTTATAGAACACATCTTAGATATATGGGACATAGGACTTTGCTATGCGCAAATTCAATTTGCTTCCATGCTCCCATTTCTGCTGTTGGTAGGAACCATTTACACCTGTTACTTGAAGTCCCTCCATTTACTTTTGGTTTACAAGTTACTTTCTTTGGGATAAACATTTTTATTCTCCCTTCTCCTTCCTATTATTTTTTTCTGGATGGTCTTTAAGGACAAGTAGAAGCCAATATAATGTTTTGAATAAGCAAGATGCATGGGATATAATAAACAAGAGACATTTTTGTCTCCTGTTGTCTATTTACATTGTGTTCAGTGGAGGAAGTATTTCCTCTACTGATTGAAAACTGCAAGGGTTCTATTACACTTCTGCTCATTCTTGGATAATAAAATGCCTTCAGTGGAGGTAAGTGGAAACATAGGTTTAATTCTGTCCTGACTTATTCTAACATGTCTGGTCCTGGTAGGTGCTTGGAGCTGGGCTTTTCTCTTAAGAGGAACATGTAGTCTCATCAGACTTTATCAGTTTGGGGACCTCCCGTAGAGTCCCCTTGACTTGGGTAAAGCATTCTTCACTGTCTTGGTGCTTTACTGCCTCTGTAACCCTGCAGTTCAAACAATTGCCTTTGTTTGCTGCTCAGAGCTCTGGCTGCTCAGGTTCCATCACCCCTCTAAGTGGCTCATTTGGAAAGAGTCCATGGTACTCCTCATGCTGGCTTTCTCATATGTGGGATCCAAATCTTGTAGATGGGAAACGGTCATGAAATTCTAGACTCAACAAATTCCGGGAAAACAGGCTAAGCCCTTTGCTACAGCACCTCCCATCTAATCCCCTCTAATCTGCAGCCAGTGCAACTAAACTGCTTGTTCTTCTCCCTCTAGATTTCATATGTAAGTCAATCCTCTCTGCTCACTAAAGCTGGGGTTCATGTCAAGTTCTTTGGAACATCCAGTTGAAGTCTGTCTAACTGAAATTGAAAGTAAGAGATAGTTCTTGGCCACTCGTCAATGTTGGGTGTGGAGAGGATCCTAAAAACATAATAGCAGCTCTCCTCAGAAACTCTCATCAGGGACTCTAACAAATCTCCAACAATCTAACGTGGATGAATTTCCTAACTCGCCCTCACACGCCTTCTTGGGAACTTTGCAATGTAGTTTATCTAACTCTGTTTGGAATATGGCATCTATCGTCTTCATTCCTCAGCTGAAAATGAGATAGGAACAATCCTATTTTAACACCATTATACTAATACTGTCATGGCAGCACAAGGAAAGAACGCTGTTGTATAGATCCTCATCACTCCTTGCTCATCTAAGCAAGTCTTTGGGCAACACGTCTCTTGCCTTGGATCCTTTGTTCTCCCACTATGCCCTGAACTGAGGCCTCTGCTGGTTTATACCCTCTTGTCATGGCTGCAACTCCCTACTAAGATTTCAAAAATCTACACATAAGCCATAGGAAGTCAGTGGGGTGGGTGTGGCCGGTATTGTAAACCATGGTTTTAGTCCCTTCCCTCTGTCTCTCCCCTCCTGTTTACAGCATTCTTATATTTTCTTGGTGGAAAAATTTATTATATAATATCCATTGTCTTCATTTCTATCTTATTACTTGATTTAATTAACATAAGAATCAAAACCAAACTAGTTCTCTCTTGGCTTTTAGATGTTCTCTGCTTAAAGAGATTTATATTTAGTTTGAATGCAAAGCTAAATGCTTAATTCTACTTCCTAAGAGGAGTAATCCCTAGGACCTTAAAGTTCAGCTGCTGTAACAGTTGATATAATAAGAATTACTGAGAATTACATATCATATAAAATTTTAGCAATCAATATCTCAGCTCTTATATAATAACATTTGTCTACCAAAATGACCATCAGAACATTACATCTACACTGTAACCATCTTCAATATTTAAAATTAGGAAGTCATTAAACTATCTATGTTTAAAATGATGGAAAGAATTTTATGATATTTTATTAAGTGGTAATAGTAGAAAAGTGACTAATGAACACTGGTTATCTGTTTGTCAAAGAATTTGGTGGGGTTTTTTGTTGTTGCTGTTGTTCAGTCTTTGTTTCCCAATTTTGCTAGCATAACCTTATATGAAACTAAGAAAAAAAATTTAGAAACATATAATATTATTATCATTCCATTCAGTGTGTTACATATTACAAGGTAATCAAAATCTCAAGAATGCATTAGAGGTCAGCCTCCCCAACTAAGTTTCTATATTGTTATATGAAATTAAGTAGTGTTTAGAAATTATTGGCATTTGTTAGCCATTGGTGTAGTGAATGGAACATTGTCTCTAAAAAGAGAATATATTTTCACATTAATGCAAAAAATAAAATATCTGCTTAATGCACATTACTCAGTTAAATAGGAAGGATGTAGACTCGATTTCTGTCAGCTTTAAAGAGATGATTGAGATAATATTTATTTGCCACTAATTATACCAGTGAGCAGGTATAGGTGATGTATAGGTCAACAGGAAAACATTATTACTTTCATATTAAAGACATTAATTAACGATACATTTCACATTTGATAATAAGATGCTTTATGTAAATATTGGGGAAATAGTTAAGTTTTAATAAAAGTTTGGAGAATGAAAAGAAGCTGATATTTGACTTTCACCCGTTGGTAGGACTTTATTCCGCAGAATTAATTTAAAATGACCCATTAGATTAAGAAGTAAAATAAATTCCCTAGTATTCTTCAGAAAACTTATTACATGTTCCTTTGAAAAATACAACGTGGCTATTCATTTGATTTAGCAAGTGAAATAACATGATTTGAACATAAAACTGCATCCCATGGCTTTCCATTGGTGAATATTAATGTCTAATATTTTTCAGTATAAAATCAATTGGAGAAAGGTTTTAAACTTCATACACTCAAATTTATGCAAAACTAAATAAATGCTTTCCTAGGAGAAAAAAACTCTCAACATTTCTTTACTATAGCATTTTTTAGGGTATAAGTTGTTCAAGTGTTGGTTTCTTTCTGAAGCTATTTAACTTAATATCCTATGAGTAAATATCTAAACTAGCAAGAGGAAATTCTAAAGCAATTTAATGAAAGCATAAAATGACTAATTTTCAATAACTAGAAAGTATGAGGGAAAAATGTAGATGGGAAGAATTTAAAATGAATTAATTTATGTATCAACAATGAAATGTTTGCTAATAAGTTTATAAGGAAACCACTGTATTAATGTATGGATTTTTGAGGAACGGTTTGAGTACTTTAAAAGTAGACAAACAGGCTGGGCATGGTAGCTCACGCCTGTAGCACTCTGGGAGGCCGAGGCGGGCGGATTGCTCAAGGTCTGGAGTTCGAAACCAGCCTGAGCAAGAGTGAGACCCCGTCTCTACTACAAATAGAAAGAAATTAATTGGCCAACTAATATATATAGAAAAAATTATCCGGGCATGGTGGCGTGTGCCTGTAGTCCCAGCTACTCAGGAGGCTGAGGCAGCAGGATTGCTTGAGCCCAGGAGTTTGAGGTTGTTGTGAGCTAGGCTGATGCCACGGCACTCACTGTAGGCTGGGCAACAAAGTGAGACTCTGTCTCAAAAATAAAATAAAATAAAATAAAATAAAATAAAATAAAATAATAATAAAAAATAAAAGTAGACATACAATAAATATTTTTATTAAAACAGAAAACTTGCTCATTGCTAAAAGAAAAGCAAGCAGATACTTTTTTTTCTCATCTCTTTTGTAGGGCATGATAAAGTTAATACCGTATTTCCCCGAAAATAAGACAGGGTCTTATATTTATTTTTCTTCAAGAAGACACCCTAGGGCTTATTTTCAGGGTATGTGTTACTTTCCCCTCAGCTTGCAGCACACACAGGATGGCCAGCCGGGACCTAACAGGGGGAGCTGACCTTGTTGGTGGGGCTGCCCGCACCTTTCCAGTCACCTCTGGGATAGTAGCTGTCACGATGGGGCAGATAAGAAGGGGTGCTCATCTTCTTTACCACTCCGCGATGAAATGCATGGGTTGTGCAGATACACTGCGTAGCCACGCCCATTGCTAGGTCTTATTTTCGGGTTGGGCTTGTATTGCACAAATGCTTAGAAATCCTGCTAGGACTTATTTTATGGGTAGGTCTTATCTTCAGGGAAACACGGTATTACTGACTCCGGTGGGGGAAAAATTAACATAATAATGGTTAACTGGGAAATTTTTTGAAACCACTAAATGTGATTATAAAAACCACATAAAAATAGAGAAAGTATATTATGAAATATTACATAAAATATAGAAAAAAATCTGAACCTTAAGTATAATGCTGTGTGTGTGCACGTAAGCATTTCCGTGTGGAATTTGAGTTGTAGTGTTGTAAATGGTGTGAGATAGATATCCAAAAGAAAATATAGCTATTGAGACTTTGCTATATGTGCAGCATTTGTATGAGGTATTTCCTTTTCCACAAGTACAGCTTTAATGCAATAAACAGAAAAAGAAGAAAGGAAAAAAAAATGCCTACCTATCTGTGAGGGAAAGAGAAGCAAAACTTTTCAGCCCTTTTCCTTCCAGTATTTCTTTCTCTGCAGATCCTTGGATTGTCATGGACCTTGGAGCTACTTTATAACATCTGATTTATATTTGGTTTCTAGTATTTCACAAGTGCATTATAACTAGAACTGGAGCCAGAATCTTATTAGTGAAGATGCCTTCCAGTGAAATGTCAGCACGGGGCATTTGTGTTTTACTTTTATTGCTTTAATAGATAGTACATTTTGTGACAACATGGTCTATTTGAATAATGTGACATTTGAGGGAAGTTTTAAAATTGATTTTATTCAATTGATATTAATGTTGGGTTAAGACCTGATATAATAAAGAAAATAGATGTGACATTTTCTAGTTCTCTTTCAGAGTGAAGGAGTTTGGGCCAGGAGGCCAACAAAGACTAAGAGGATTTTTATATTTATCGTTAATGCCATGTATTTTAGCTCACATATTTTCAGAGCATACTTAATATGCTCACTTAAACAGAATGATTGGCAGATAACAATAAAATACAGCTTAGGCAGTAACAAGTCATTCAGACAAATGCATCCTAGTGAAAATGAACTGAGATTTCCTTATCCTATCAATTTATGAGTGACCATAATGTATTGTTTTATTCAATACATTTCACACAGTATATAATTTCAAGTGAACAGAGTAACACAAGCATGTTTTCTGCAAAGTCTTGAGGGGAAAGAAAGGATTTGGATTAAAGAATTCAGAATTAGTCTCTATTATCACTTTCCCATCATGTTCCTCATTAGTTTATCCTTCTGAGTATACTAAGCCCTGAATAAAGCTATTCTTGTCATCTTATTCCAGTATTCACTGTCCTAACACTTCTACACTCTTCAGATATCAGTGAGCATCCAATATTTTACACACTCTCATAAAGATGTAACAACTTGGTTTGAATTTTTGTGATTCAGAGAGCAGCCATTTTAACTTACTGTGTAGAAGTTCAAAGTCTCTCTTCATTGTGCAGGAAAATGAAAATGAGAAATAATATTGGAAAGGTGAAACACAAGAAAAAGAAACAAATTTATCATGCATAAATCATATGAGGTAAAATTGTTGCCGGGTTTAATTTAGATATTTACATACAAAGTAGGAAATACAGACTCTCTGAGGCATATTCTCAAATTGCAACAATATGCTTCCTGTTCCCAGGGCAACTTGGCTTCCTGCTCAGCTGGGAAGGCCAAGGTCATAGGACATATATTTTCTTTTCTTTTTCCTCTCCAACACAGTATTTCTTTGTTATCATTTTTCCTCTCATTTTCTATCTGAAAAGTAAGATTCTGCTTTCCAAGGATAATATTTCCTTCTTAGATCATTTACATTTCTCTGTTTCCTGTCTTCCATGAAGTATAACATATAGAGATGTGGAGAGTAGGGAATTAAGCTTTGGAATAGGATAATACTTCAAATTATAGGGGTGTTATGTTGGAGAACTTATAATATTTATTCTTACCAATTATAAATGGGTACAAAATCGTAACCCACAGTATTTGATTTTCACCTCGTATCTTGAGAATCCATTTGACTTAGGGTCGTCTGAAGATATAATGTTTTCTCCTTGTATTTTTAGCCAAATCGCTTCTAAAAATGTTAAAGGGATTAGACCACAGATTTAATTTCTCTCAGCAACTGAATTTCCCTCTGGAAATTGAAAAGAATTCATTCATTAATTAGTAGGAACTGTTATAGAAATTGCTGTGATAATGTCACAGAATGGTGACTATAATAAATAATGATGCACTGTATATTTCAAAATTGTGAAAAAAATAGATTTTAAATTTTTTTAAACACAAAAAAATAAATATGTGGCATGATGAACTTATTTGCCTGATTTAATCATTCTACATTGTAAATATATATCAAAATGTCACATTGTACCTCATAAACATATACAGTTATTATTTTTCATTTAAAACTAAAACTTATCTAATCCCAGAGACAAAAAAATGCTATCTTTAAAAGTACTATAAATCATGCATATATTACATATTTAATAATAAAAATCATATAAAAAGTTTTCTAAAATTCTTACAGAAATAAACATATGTTCTTTCTACTATATTCCCTTTTGTATTCTAGAATTACCTTTAAATTATCAGCTCAGCTCAGTAAAGAGTAGATATGCCAATAACAAGAAAAAAAGGAAATAAATAATATAAGTTGTTGGATAGAGGCATGGCTATAGAATTAATTTTTTAAAATTATTTTAAGGATTGTTATGAGTAAGAATGAACCCAAGATAAAATGATCTTGGAAACAGGCAAAACAGAGATGAGCCCAGCATTTAGTACAGTATTTTGTCTTCAGGCTTTTCCTAAACTGTGACTGACTGTGGTCTAGCAGCAGAGGAGCTAAGCAGAATAGAATAAAAGGAGTAAAAATTGGATGCCAAGAGACCAGGAAACTAAGCAGAGCTTTAAACTTTCTTTGAGAAGAACACCAATTACACACAAATTTGAGATCCGTTCAAGGCTATATCCTGTAAGGATGGACTATCCAGAAAGATCTGCTTCTATAGACTTAAGCCCCATTGCACTTTACGTTAGTGCCAGACTGTATTCGGGTCAGTTGCACAACACTAACTGTGGCAGACACCCTCTGAGCTGGCTCCCTGGAGGCTCGTGTCTTGTGTGACCTTCCCCATTGAGAACAGGCAGGACCTGTGACTTGCTTCCAAGGAAGAGAATATGGCAAAGTCAATATGGCATGTCACACCTGTGATTATGCCATGTCACATAAGAAATCATAGAAAACCCACTCCAGAAAATCTCCTTGATGGCTGTTGGAGGAAGTGACCATATCGGGAAAGCCTCTGTGGGAAGAAATTTTAGGTGGCCTTTAATTGCTGAGGGCAGCTTCATGTTCTCCTCCACTCAGATCAGGCAGGTGACCCATGGCTTTCTTCTCTTTTCTCTCATGCAGATGAAGATAGCCTGCAGTCCCCGTGATAGTTGTTTTTCCTGTCCACTTCTATTTGTGTTTTGGAAGGAGGATATCTTCACACCTAATTTCATTGTAAATGTTTTCATGGTTCTTTGGGTTTGCTTTTGAGTTGCTACATACACACACTGTGAACCCAAACATATATAAAACTATAACATAGTTTTGATAAATTCTAAAGGACTTAAATCATATGGAGCATATTATATGAACATGGTATTAATCCAGAAATTAGTAACAACAATTAAGGGAAAATCAATGTCATTGTAAATTAGTCTATATACTTTAAATATCCTATAGGTAAAAAGAGAAATAAGAAAAAAACTAGATGATATGGTTGACCCTTGAACAACACAGGTTTGAACTACTTGGATCCACTTATCAGTGAGTTCCTTTCAATGAAAGTTTCATGGAGTACACCTGCCTCTCCTGCTTCCCCTTCCAACTCTTTCACCTCTGCCACCCAGAGACAGCAAGACTAACTCCTCCTCCTCCTCCTCTTCACCCCCTACCATAGGGAGATGATGAAGATGAAGACTTTTATGATGATCTACTTAATAAATAGTAAATATATTTTCCTTATGATTTTCTTAATAACATTTTCATTTCTCTAGCTTACTTTATTGTAAGAATAGAGTATATAGAATACACATAGCATACAAAATGAGTTAATTGACTCTTTATGCCATCAGTAAGGCTTCTGGTCAACAGGAGGCTATTAATGTTAAGTTTTGAGGGAATCAAAAGTTATATATGAATTTTCAACTGTGGGGGGAGAGTCAGCAGCCCTAACTCTACCAGATCGTTCAAGGGTCAACTATATTTTGATTGAATGATAACGAAAATATAGCATAAAAATTTATGGAATACAGCTATAGCTGTGATGGAGAAAGTATGTACAGATTTAAATGCATATAACTGACAAAAATAAAAAGACTAAATCAATCTGTGTATCTAGAGAAAAATTTTAAAATAATTGCAAATTAAAGAGAGGAACAAGCAGATAATGATAAAAGCAGAAATTTATAAAATAAAAATTTTCAATTGAAAGGCAGAATTAATTTTTTGTAGAAAGAGTAAGATACAAAATGAAATAAAACTTTGTGGAAAGAGTAAAATAAATTAAAAATAAACCCTAGATAAGCATTAATGAGAGAGGGGTAAAAATTACTAATATCAGAACAAAAAAGGGAACATTATTACATATTTTATAATATTAAATTGCCCGTAAGAAAGTAGCATCGAGCATAACCCCATATTTTGAAAAAAAAATTTTAATGTTGGTAAAATGGCCAAAATTCTAATAAAATTCAATATATGGAAAACTTATAATAAAATCCTACATTTGAATAGTTCAAATTTTGTTATCGAAATTGGATATTTATTAAAAAAAAAACACATTTAAAAAAACAGAAAACTTCACACAGCGAAGACTTGAGGCTTAGTGACTTCAATGGTGAATTCTTCAAAATATTTAAGAAAAATAACACCAATCTAAGACAAATTGTTTTAGGAGATAAGACAAAACAAGGGGAAATTTCTAACTTTTTCTTTGATGAGGCCAGTATAAACTTGACCTTAAAAGTTGCCATCTTATTTACTGATTAAGGTTTGGAAATTTCCTACTGAAATCAGGAACAAACCTACCAAGTTGTTCTTAATGTGAGTGCTGGCTAGACATTTACATGTACTTTGAAAATTCATTCGCTCTACTTTTATGTTAAGTGCACTTTCCTGTATGTGTATTATTCTTCAATTCTAAGGCGTGGGGAACCTTAAGGCCACATGTGGCCCTCCAGATCTCCTTCCTTAAAAGGATGTGTTCTGTAAAATTTGGATTCAGTCAAAAGGCGGCACTCAAGGATCCAGAAGGCCACAATTGGCTCCAAGGCAGCAAGTTCCCCACCATACCCCTTGATGGGGAAAAGAATTTCAGGACGCATAGCACCTCATAATTCAAAAGCAAGCCGCTTTTATTGAAAGTGAGAGTGAAAGGACACTCAAGAGAGAAGGAGGGAGTGGACAGGCTCAAAAAAAAAAAAAAAAAAACAAAAACCAGCTGCACCAAAAGGAAGACACTTTTTGTCTTAATTACAAGGTCTTGCTAATTGAGCGGTGGAATATTCAAGGCTAAGGGGTTGGTTTTTTCTAAGAATTTGGGTAGTAATTCCTAGAATTGAGTTCTGTCTCATTTTCATACTTCATACTTATTTCATAACTATTTCTGGCACAACTCAGAAATGCCATGGCAATCTCAAGGGTGGAGAAATTTTTTTAAAAAACCATGGTATAAATGATATTGTAATTAGCTAAAGTTCATGTGAGATGACCTAGATAACTTACAAGCTGGATGATGCTAGTCCTTGTCTGTGGCTATCAACTCCTCTTAGACTTTTAACATCTGCACCTACTCTGCAAGTCCCTGTCCCCCACTCTATCAGATGCATTGGGGGCTCGTATGCTCCAAATATATTTAGGGATGTGTCTTTTTCCAATATTCGTGGTAGAAAGCACATAGTCTGAACATCACTGTGTGAACACTTAAAACTTGAAAATACTAACCTAAAAATTGGTTTTTCTAAAGCCATATTTTTCTCTGACAAATTAGTTCATGATAACAACACTGTATCTTCTGTTTATAATAATGACCCAACTATATTTACTTTGTTATTCATTTTATCTATAGCCACTGAAGAAGTCTTAGATTCCAAAGCAATTCAATTTGCAGTGATCCTGTTGCTAACATACTTTTTTTCTCAAAGTTAATTACAAAGTCTCTGGTGAGGTTGAGATAGAGAACAAAAGGATCCTACTGATACCTCCTCAGTTTTACCTCACAAAATAATTTCATCTCCAGATAATTTGTAGGAAAAAGTTTCCCTGTTTAATCCATTTGATGGGTGGTTGAATAGTATAAAATTTCTGTTTTCAGAAATGACATTTTTTTTTCTCTTCAGCAATAAACCAATTTATCTACATTTCCTATTTGTAATTCCTGAGAAGATATATAAAGTTCAATGGTACTTTATATTTTTTATAACTTTTTAATTATAGAGTCAACATTTTCACATAAAACACATATATTTGTCTTTGATTAGTTACTGAATTATCTATATTTTTTTCTCTTATTTACTTTTTACTATTTATTAATTTTAAAACATTTCCTTATGTTCCTATAACACATTTCCACCCCCAAACCACATAAAGAAAAAAAAAAAAAACCTGGGTCATAATGTTAACCTGATTCTGAAGAAATTGTTGGAATTTTTAAAAAACAATTATGCCATAACAGAGGATTTGTTCCACTTATTTGGGGCAATATCCTTAATAGGTCATTGATTATGTTAGTAGTAACTGTCACCATTTACCCTGACTTACCCCTCTCTAGACCAGCCATCCTTTGTACACATCTTTTGCATAAATAGCACAAATAAGAGAAGTTGAAAGTAAGGACTGTTCTAAGTCTTTATGTGATTACGAGAAAAAGGTTCCTAACAGTGAACAAAAATATGAGGAAATTTTACTTAAGATGTATGTTCATTCAATCATTTTTTTCCATTTAGCCAATGCTTTCAGTAATACACATATGTTAATGAGCAGCCATATGAACAAAACATATTCTCAGTTTTTATCCTTCTCTCTTCAATTTATAATATATATTAGTGATATTTAATAAAGTCATGTTACATTCATATTTACAAGAAGGTACTATTAATTAACATAATTTTCTCAGGTTAGAACTTTAGATTTTCATGTCATTATGAACATGATGACTGTTATGATAAATAACTCCTGTGAACTACAGGAGTTATTAAGTAATTAGTACTGCACTAAACTTAAAGTCATAATTACAACTCTGGAAACCTATAATTTGGACACAGACAAAGCTGTCAGAAATTGCTCATTTTAAGCTTATATGTACTTTTGGAGGAGTTTTACAAAAATTATAAATATCCATGATCATAAAGCTGAGGTAATCCTAGATGTGTACCAGCTATCACAAAATATAATTCTATATTCTGTCACAACTTAAAATATCTGATTCCTCCCAACATGTGTTTCCAACTCAGAGAAAATTTTAACTTCAAGACTAATAAATCTTATTAAAATTATCTGGAGGCTTGATAACTATACACGCTGTGCTCTAATGTGAAATGGTCTTAGTCTGAACCAGGGATATCAGAAACAAACTAGTAGATTCTTTGGGCTACATTGTGAGAAAAAATGTACTTGTTCAGTTATCATTCTGCTAAATATACCTGGAAATTGATTATTTTACCACTTCCCATTTAAAACTTGTAATTAAGGTTAACTTTTCAAATGTTTCACATTTTAAAGATTCTTCTCTTTGTTTCCCATTATTAATCGCATTTATAAGATAATGCCATTCTGTTCCTATTGATTTATCCAGGAACCTTTACCCAAAATTAATTGATCATGTATGAGTGAGTCTATTTCATTGACTTGCATATGTTTCCATGATTACCACAATCTCTGGATTCCTGTAGTTATATAGAAATTTTGAAATCAGGAGGGGTGAAAGTGAGAGTCCACCAAATTTGGTTTTCTTCCTTTTTTTTTTTCTTTTTGGTCATTTGTTTTTTCAAGAATTTCTGAGATGGCTTGGTCCTTTGTGTTTGTACACCCATTTTAGAAACATCTCAATTTATACAGAAAGGAAGCTTGCTAGAATTTTGACTTGGATTGTATGAATTGATGTAACTCTCCTTTTATTTCATTCATTAAAAATGTTTTTCAGCAGTATTTTGCAATTTTCAATGCATAGCATTTTTATGTCTTTGTTTGTGATTTTGTTGTTTAAAATTCTCCCAAGGACAATGTTGAAATGATGCCTGGTGTTTCTAATTGTAAGAAGGATCTGATGTACCTTATAGAGAAAAATGAGTAAGATGAACTTTGTTCAGGCTTGAGTTATAGTGTTATTGGCTATGATACATGTTAGTAAATGAACAATATATATTAAATACAGTGTCTATAAATAGAAACACACATAAAGCAAGGCATGCATTGATTAGTTGATGAAAATGTGACCAGAAGCTCACAGGAACCTTACCTTGTATTTCCTCTAGGAACAATAATTCAGTATCTCCTAATTAAATGGTTGCTGTGGCTTTATAGAAAATAACTACCATGAATAAATTGTATACTAATAAATATGAAAATTTGTTTTGAATTCACATGTTTAATAAATATTTATGGAGAATGCACCAAGTGCTGGGATTTGTTCTGGTCACCAAGTATCCGAGAGAGAGAAAAGAATAGCACCGGCCATGTCTTCTTAATTCCTTTAGATATTGCATAGCAAAGATTACTCTTAAAAAACTCTTATTTTACAATGTTACAAGACATACATATCCTCACATAGCAATAACATCAGAAAATAACTAAAAAATAGGAATATTTTCAAACAATGTGAAAAAAATCCTTTAGGGTTCATTCAGAAAAATCTAGACTATGACAATGCAAGGTAGTTATTATAGAATTGGGTTTCAAACACTTCATTACAACAGAAATTGTTATGCATACAGTTGTTCTATTTTGAAAACACCTGCATGTTTAATACAATAAAAACTTATCTCCAAATTTGCAAATATTTTTTGTGGTTGAGACAAAATATTGTTTGTCAAATAGCTTCATGGGAACATAATGCCCTAGTGGTTAAAAATGAACTCATAAATTCTATATTCAACCATAATTTACTCATAAAATGATGACATAACCATTAAATATTTATTAAACTTTACTTCCATTTAAAAATTAAAGATGTACTTTTATTTTGTTCACTAAGAAAGAAGCTAAATCATAACTGTATGTGCTTTGGCTCAGCTGGAACTATACTTTTAAAGTTCTTTATCAACTTTAAGAAATATGGAAAAAACCTTGCAAAGCAAAATTTGTTCTCTTATAAATAAATATTTTC
The DNA here is from genome assembly GCF_040939455.1 of Microcebus murinus. Lineage (NCBI taxonomy): Eukaryota > Metazoa > Chordata > Mammalia > Primates > Cheirogaleidae > Microcebus > Microcebus murinus. Next base: position 23,805,998 of record NC_134116.1, on the reverse strand, counting down.
AGTTAATTCAATAAAATATTTACTTTTATTACATCTTTTGTTATATGTCTATATAATAAATTATTACCTTCATTAGGAAGCATAGTTTATAGTAAATTGCTTTCAGCTTTGAGTATCACTGAATACAAAACCATGAACTATCCTTCTGCATTCACATGACCTGGTTACTTGTTGTTTTGATAAGTTGTTTCTGTATCATTGAGTTCTGTATTGGCTTTCATTTGAATCACTGGTACATGACTTCAACTTGTCTTTTTGGTCAATATAATATGTATATAGACTTTGCATGCTTTCTAATAATGAGAAAATTTTGCCTGCTATTTAGAATAATGACATGTTAAAACTCTGATTTACATCAAACTTAGGATTAATAACATTGCCTTTAGAATGAGGTCTAAAGACTTAACATGACTTTTGAGGCTTTTTATGCCTAAGAGCCTTCTCAACACTCTAACTTCTTTTCTTACAGGTTCCCATCTTCCCTGACATCCTCCTGCCATACTGACTATCTATCACTCTGTTTCATAACTATGTTACCTTCAACTGCAAAAAGTTGTTCTTTTTTCTTCTCTTCTTATATCCATGTCTAGTATATGCTAACATCAGGCAAGATAATACTCTTCAACATCTCTTTCTTCAAGAAACAGGTTTCCTTTCCTGTATGCTCTTTTAGCACTCAATAGTTGGACCACCAGAGTACTTATTTCATTTGATTACATTTGACAATACATTTATTTTTCTACCCCATTCAACTGGCCTTTTTGTGTGTATGTGAAACTGTGCTTAACCACTTCTGTACCAGCGTCGACTATAGTCAATAGCCACAGAAGAACACGCACAGCGGCTTTAGCCGACAGCCGTGATATGACCTTTCTAATTTTTCATTTATCAAAATAAAATTGTGAACATTTAACATAATGAAAACATATATGTATATGTTACCTATTCTGATTTACGTTACAAGTAAAGCTGCCTATAAAGTAAAACAAGCTTTCAGTGCTTTAAAGCTTTCCTCATCACACAAGAGCAAAACGGATTCGTCGTCAATGCACAGCACAAACTATCGTGGGGACTATGAGTGCTGGCTGTGGGCAAAGTTTCATGGCCGGTGAATGTGGTATCAAAGTGGTTAATACATAATACATGTTAAATACATTACCTACTAAATGAAGTAGTGAAAAAGCCTAAAATATGAAATTGGGTGTCATATTGCATAATTTAGAACCAGAATTGAAGAGTCAAAGAAGAAGAAAGTGGAAAGATTCTCACTGTGAGTTTTGTTCAGTTCACAGTTATCAGACCTAGCCCAAGTTCATGTTTTTCCCCTCTTTATTTTAACATATAAAATCATTTTGATATTTCTTTGGAAGATAATGCAATTAAGATTAGAGTAGATATAGATTTCATTCTATATAGTCATAGTAAGATAAAATTTTATGTGTATTATTATCCTGTGCTTAGTTAACCATAATCCCTGAATAAAAATGTACCTAAAGTTCTAAATGATGAAGCTAAGAGTAGAAGTAGAGGTGAGGAAAATTAAATGTGTGCTATAAGTCATATGGGAGCTTGTATTTATTATTTAAAATGCATTTAACTGTTATTTTTTAGTTTGAAAATAATATCATATCAAATAATAGCAGAATTATCAAATTATAAATGGAAAAAGGAAGGAATTGTAATGTAACCCTAATCAATATAAGGCATCAAGCAAGATAATGGGAAAGGCAACAAAAGAAAAACAATGTATTTTAAATAGGAACATGAAAAGGTTTAGAAATAAAATGAAAAATACTAATTATATAAATGAATATGAATGTATTCAATTATTTATATTTAAATAAGCAATCTCAGAAAGAGTTAAAGAACAAAATTAGGCCTATGATATTTTTAATAGATTATCATGTAAATAAAGAAGATACAAGAAGAGCCAAACAGAGGATATCTACCAGTGAAATGCTACAAAAGTAGGAATATGAATATTTGATAAATATTACCTTTAGGCCATCATTAAATGGGAAAAAACATTGTTTTACACTAATAATGCATGAAATCTCTGAAGAAGATATAGCAGCCAGGAAATTTAATCAACCAAAAATTATAAAAAATAAAATGTAATACAAATAGGAAATAAACTTAGGAGTAAAAGGAGACTGTAACTTAGAATCATAATAGAGAATATATTATACATTTATCAGATTGTAAGAGATTAAAAATACAAATAATGATACAAATGATTTGAATAGAATTAACATGCTCAGGGAAAGCACTAACATTTAAATATTTCGGAGACAATTTACACTTCCTTTATAAGATAAAATCTCAGTATAAAATAGAATTATCAAAGTATTGAAGATATAAAATATTTATAATTGTGTTATAGAGTAAAAGGCTAAATATTAGATTATATAAGGAATAAAAAGCTTCATATAGTAAAATATATCATAAATAAAGTTTAAAAAATTTCATGGAAGAATATATCAGGAACACATAAAACAGGCAAAGGATTAATAACCACATATATAAATATCATCTAAGCCATTGGAGAAAAGGAAATACAAATGTCCCATAAGATATATATATAATATGTAAAAATTTTATACATTGCATTCCTATATATTAATGTAAAACAATTACATTAAGAAGCCATTCTTTATCTCTGAGGTTAGGAAAAGCTAAATGATGGAGTCAATATATAGTAGATATAAAGATAATAGAAAAAATAAATTATTATACATTTTGAAAAGAACTTGCAGAGTAATGAACTCACATGTATTGAACTCACAAGTGATAAACTCACAAGATTCTATTACAGATGTCTAATAATAGTCTTTATTATAATATTTTACTAAACAAATTAATCCTTTCATGTATTTTTATTGCATACATGAATGCATTAAAAGTTGTATGTAAAAGCTAAAAACTTATTCTTGAGACAGAGAGAGAACACATGTAGCCGAAGCTTAGTTGCCAAGGCTTGAAAGAAATGAATATTTCTATTGGCAATAAGGGCCTGTCTTAGTTCATTTTGTACTGCAATAACAAAATACCCAAGACTGGGTAATTTACAATGAACAGAAATTTATTGCCTTGAGGTTTCTGAAGGCTGAGAAGTTCATGATCAAGGGGCTAGTCCCTGGCAAGGGCCTTCTTGCTCCATCGTCTCATGGTGAAAGGTGGAGGTCAAAGACAAGATGAGAGCGAGAGAAAAAGAGGTGACTGACTCACCTTTTTATAACAAACCCACTCCCTCAATAATGGGATCAATCCTTTTGCAAAGGTGGAGCTCTCTTGGTCTAATCAATTCTCATTAGCTCCCACCTCACAACAGTGTTACATTGGGGATTAAATTTCCAACACCGTGTTTTTAGGGGAAGACATTCAAACTGTTTCAGGGTCCTTCTCACAACTACTTCCAACCTTCCTGTTTTACCTCAAAATCAGCAGTGACTCTGTAAATGAATGGTAATGGTTTTATTCCAATAAAACTTTATTTACAAAAAACAATCTTGGACTAGATTTGGCCCACCGCCCATAGTTTGCTGACCCCTGTCTTAGCCAATACCATACTGTCTTAATTATTGTAGCTTAAGTGTATATCTTAAAATAAAATATTATCTATATTCCAGCTTTATTATTCTTTTTCAAAATTATCTTGGCTATTTGAGTCCTTTATTCATATAAATTTTAGAATAAGTTTACCAATAACTACAGAGAATTGAGACAGAATTTTCATTAGCATTACTTTAATCTAAAGATTATTTTGGATAGAATCGAATTTTTTCCCAGTGATCTTACTTTATTTGGATTGTTTCTCTCAGCCATTGAAAAATGGCTTCTTTGTCTATTCTATAGTTTATGTTGACATCTTGATTGACTAGCTACATGAGTGAATATCAAATGATATAAAGTGTGTAATAAATCCTCTGTGAAGGATTTCTTTGACCTAAATCCTAGCCCCTACAGAGCTTTTGAGTCCTTTTGTCTTGTGGGACAAGGAAGTCTGTCAACGCTATGGTAGGATTTGGGGTTTTGCTTTGTTTTCTCTGTTTCTTTGCTTTCTAGCATAGTCATGGCTAGGGTGGGTAATTTTACTACTGGGCATTGTCAGCATTTCTTATTTATCTTGCTAATTAGTCAGCATTCCTACCAAAGTCTATTTTAATGCAAGTAATTTGTAGTTCCATCCCTGAATGATTTTATTTGCCTCTTGCAGACTTTTATATTTTTCTGATCCCACAGGAAGCCCACATGGGAACTGTGGTTTGGGTAAGGGTGAGGAGGGTGGCGGGGAAGGGACGGTTCATCCATGTACTTAGTCACATATTACAACAGTCAGAAAAGTAAGAATTGTGATGGGAATTTGAAACCTGCTGACCACAGTGACATGGACATATTGAGCAAACCGTGCAAGAAGAAATTATTTTAATGGCTGATGGGGTGTAATGGATCTTTCCATTATATATCTAGGAAATGTAGACTTTTAAAAGTACTCTTTACTCAGTTATAACAAATAATATAAATTTTAAATAAGAAAATGATGTGAAAATATCTTTATTTTTATGAGTTAATTTTTCTTAATAAAAAATCCTCACATGAAAATTTTGAGCTCAGTTGATTTATTTAAATCTTTATTCTGGGCAGATCACAAAGTTAATCTCCTTTAAAAAAACATAGGGATCATAATTTATTTTCCAAAATGTTAGCATTTGTAAAACTAACTTAGTCTTGGATCTATGCTATGCTTATATAATATATAATCTTGCTCTGCATTTGAATATGAAAGAGCTGCCTTAGGTCTATTTTCTTATGTAAGGGCTTTATGTATCATTGCTGCATGCTCAAGCATACTACATTTATAAAGTATCTATTTTCCATGCTCTCTGAGGTCTACCCTGGGAGTTTGGAAGCTGACCTATCATTTGATGTACTCTGTAGCTTCTAGTACACCCACAGAAATAATTTAAACCCTGGAGCTTCTGCTCTGAGACAAATATGTGACCTCTTCTTTGTCTCTGAACTTACTCTTGTCCAAATAACTTTCCATAGGAGCAATGCCAGAGTGAAGTATCTACCGTGCTTTGCCAAAAGTGACATTTTCAGAAGAAATAAAATACATTGTACAGTCATTTTTGGCTGCACATTTAAACTAAGTTTAGAATGAGAGCTACCTGTCACTTCTAGCAAAAATGTTTTCCCAGGGATCATGATAGATGGGCAATCTGTTTCTAACCCTCCCCCTTTATGACTTATACCTTACTTGTTAACTCCCATGGAACATATGTTTTTCATGAATCAAACTGAGAGGTTTTTAATAGTACACAGGTTGGTGATGCATATTGATGTGTATTGTGTTAGCTGCTAAAACCACTTTTTTAAGAATGAAATAAATTGTTGGACAATGAAATAGACATATTGTGCAACAAGTCATAAGCAAAATAAAAAGAGAATGTGCTAAGTTGTTATCCTCTAAGTATGTTAATAATAAATGTGTTTAGTAAGGATGTAAGGCATAATAATATTCCTCTGAGATAAAGAAATCCAGGGTGGAGTTGTGAAGGAAGCTGGATAAAGGAGCAGAGATCTCGAGATGAATGAAAATGGGTAAGTAGGAGTTCAGCAAGTCCTAGCATATGTGACTGAAGAAGTGACACCAAAGAGATGATTTCTTCTTCTTCGGTATAAATATGTTCTGGATAATGTTTCTTAGTAATATAATGACTATTTATAAATTAAAAATAAATAATAAGGAAAAGATTATATATAAGTAAATAAAGCTTCAAATCAGCAACATTGAGCCTAATGAGTATAACAGGGGACAATCACCTGATTGCTTATATTGGGGCTCCCAGGTCTTTTTTGGCAAACCTACATGCTCTCTGGTCTGACTGCCAACTCAATTCACTATACTCAGGCAGGGCAGACAGGGATGGGGCATCTGAATCTCCAAACTAATTAAAAGTTTCAAAATGTGTCAGGATTAACATTTGAATAAAGGACTTTCTATTTAAAATGCAGCTTGACTAGTTGATCCTCATACACCCTTCCCAAATTGTTTACCAAAATGTACTTAAACAAGAATCTAATGACAGAGGTAAAAGGTAGATAGAATCACAGAAAGGAAAGAAGGGAAATCACATCACCACAGAGCACAAAGACTGAAAGCTTTTGTGTCTACTGTGCATTCCTGAGAGAAATATCCACTAGCTATGAGGCATTTGGGACTACATCAAGAAGCACTGCCTGTGACCTAACCAACTAACAACATTCTGAGTTATGAAATAGAAATGATCTTCCTATTTGAAAGACAATAGAAAAGATAATGACTCTACCCTCCCAGCCATTAAGGGTCCTAACTTATCAGAGGACCAGATGGGGGCAGAAGAAGCAATCATCCTCGCAAAGTCAATCTCTCTGGAGGAATGGCATTGGGAAGTACAATCATCAGTCTGCTGCCACTTCGTTGTGTTATGAGAAGGGAATTCTCCTGGGCATGGGACCTACCTAGCCACTTATCAAAGCTCAAGGCTAATGCTAATGTTGTACAGTCCCTATTTGTTGAGGATCAGAAAAGTAATGAAACCCAACACTACAAAGCTTGAAAAACTCTATCGGCAGAGCAAAGTTCAGAAAGTAGAATCTGTGAGACTCAGAGAAAAACATATTTCTATAATGATTTCCCACAGATCATGTTAGTAAGCAATTTGACATCCTTGGTAAGGTGCTGGAGACACAGCATAGCCCCAAATTGAGAAAAACAGGAAGCCATACTACGGAAGAAATAAAACAACATGAAATAAGAGTTGAGTAAAACAATGTTAACATCATGAAAGCATAAATTAGTTTAACTGGTGGAAATCCCAGGGCAGGTGACACCAATCCCTGGAATTTCCCTTGAAACTGAATTCACTCGAGTATAACCAGGGCTTTGTCTTATATCTTAGATTTCCTTTTTTGGTGTCATGTTTTTTTCTTTTTCTTTTTAATATTATGGGTACATAATAGCTGTATATCTTTATATACATTTGATGTTTTGATGCAGGCATACAATGTGAATTAATCAAATCAGGGTAATTGGGGTATCCATCACCTCAGGCATTTATTGTTTCTTTGGATTAGGAACATTCCAATTTTTTTTAGTCACAATGTCTGCTTTATTTTAAATTTAAAATAATATTAGAAAGTCTTCTAGACTATATGATTTATCTTATTTAGCGCAGTTTTCAGCACCATGCCTAGATATTGTTGGTATCCCCTGTAACTATCTACTGAATTAATCAATGGATGATGATTTTATATTAATCAAAATAGGGTTTAAGAGATAACTCTAATGTTGGTCAGCCTGAGTCCTTTTCTAATCCCTATACTCTTTATTTATGTGGACTTGAGCCATTGGCCTCAGGCATCATTGTTCTTGTTTGTAAAATAAGGGTAAAAACAGTATCTTCTAAGTATTTTATGAGGTTTTACAGAGATAAGGCATGTAAAGTGTTTATCCCAATGCCTTGTAATAAGTGCAGAATTGTTACTGAAAGTTCAGTACTTGTTCCTGAGGCTAAATCAGTGAGAACAAAGAATGAGGACAAGTGGTTTGAAGAAAAGGGAAAGAAGTTTATTAAGTAGTTTGAGGAAGAGGAAAGAGAAGTTTATTAATTTGCTAGCAAATGAGGGAGATAGTGGACTAGCATCTCAAAGACTGCCATCCTGACTTTATTTTTTTTTTTTTTTTTTTTTTTTTTTTTTTTAATTATTTTTTTTATTTTGGCATATTATGGGGGTACAGATTTTAAGGTTTCAATAAATGCCCATTTCCCCCCCTCCCCCCAAAAGTCTGAGTCTCCATCATGACCATCCCCCAGATGGTGCACATCTCACTCACTATGTATGTATATACCCACCCCCCTCCCCCCTCCCACCTGCCCAATACCCTATTACTGTAGCACCTATGTGTCCACTTAGGTGCCACTCAGTCAATACCAGTTTGCTGGAGAATATATCTGGTGCTTGTTTTTCCATTCTTGGGATACTTCACTTAGTAGTATGGGTTCCAGCTCTAACCAGGAAAATATAAGGTGTGCTATATCACCATTGTTTCTTAGAGCTGAATAGTACTCCATGGTGTACATATACCACATTTTATTAATCCATTCTTTGATTGATGGGCACTTGGGCTGTTTCCACAGCCTTGCAATTATGAATTGTGCTGCTATAAACATTCGAGTGCAGGTGTCTTTTTTGTAGAGTGTCACTGGATCATTTGGGTAGATGCCCAGCAATGGGATTGCTGGATCAAATGGTAGATTCACTTGTATCGCTTTAAGGTATCTCCATATTGCTTTCCACAGAGGTTGAACTAGTTTGCAGTCCCACCAGCAGTGTAGGAGTGTTCCTCTCTCTCCGCAACCACGCCAGCATTTATTGTTTGGAGATTTTTTGATAAAGGCCATTCTCACTGGAGTTAAGTGATATCTCATTGTGGTTTTGATTTGCATTTCCCTGATGATTAGAGATGTTGAGCATTTCTTCATATGTTTGTTGGCCATTCTTCTGTCTTCTTTAGAAAAATTTCTGTTCAAGTCCTTTGCCCACTTTTTAATGGGGTTATTTGATTTTTTCTTCCTAATTTTCGTGAGTTCTAAGTATATTCTAGTTATCAGTCCCTTATCGGATGCATAGGATGCAAAAATTTTCTCCCATTCTGTAGGTTGTCTGTTTACTTTCATGACTATTTCTTTGGCTGTGCAGAAGCTTTGTAGTTTGATCATGTCCCATTTATTTATTTTTGTTGCTGCTGTGATTGCCTTTGGGGACTTCTTCATAAACTCTTTGCCCAGGCCGATGTCTAGGAGAGTGTTTCCAACTTTTTCCTCTAGAGTTCTAATAGTTTCATATCTTAGGTTTAAGTCTGTTATCCAGCGTGAGTTGGTTTTTGTGAGAGGTGAAAGGTGTGGGTCCTGTTTTAGCCTTCTACAGGTGGCTATCCAGTTTTCCCAGCACCATTTATTGAAGAGGGATTCTTTTCCCCATCCTGACTTTAAATAGAAAAACAGGACTTTTTACAAGGGGAGATTTGGAGGTTGGGTTCCTGTCTACATGACTAGTGTCACATGTTAGGGCTTTGAGCTGTTGTTGTTTAACTATAACTGGTGGTTTTGGTCAACCTCATCTCTGGTGGTGATGATCTCATGACCTTTGTCTGGACAATTCTGTTGAGCATCTCTTATAGTTTAAGATACTAGAAAACAAATAGCAAAGAACATATTTTGACCCTTTGATTACCAGCCTCGAGGAAGAAGTACAGGTTGTTAATTTCCCAAAAGGGTCAGGGTTTTAGAAAGACAACTCATAAAACATTTCATTGTCCTTTTTCTGAACTTTACCTGTTACAGAATAAATGTTAGCAATTGCCATTACATTAAAGCAGCAAGAACAAATGAAAACTAGGTGTAAAAATGAAGGCAATGCGATGTTCCAATCAAACCATAAAAAGGAATCTCACCTCCCTAAACAACCTCTGCTAAAACATTTAATTGTATAGATTTAGAAAATCAAAGCAACAATAAAACATGGCAAGAAAACAGTATTTCCAATAAAGATACATGATTTGGGAGGGAAGCTCAAACTTAAATGGCACGAGAAAAAGGAAGGATAAATCCAGCTTTAGGAGGAATAGTTGTGACCCAACTATTTAATTCCTAGGAAAATAGGCAGTCATGTTGAAGATAAGAGGAAGATTTTTTTTGATATGCAATGCAGTAAGAAAAATTACCCAATACCTGCAAATAAGTAAAATGATTTCCATGGGATCTGTTAGTAGATTGCCAAACATAGTCTAGAAAGAACTCCTGGAATTACCTGATTATATAAGGATGTGTTTTTTAATTGACTGGGGTTTTTAACAATTCCGTAAGAGTAGAGATCAGCTTTCATAAAATGGGTGGTGATGTAAATGATTCACTTGAAGATTATATTTTCTGAAAGAAATTAGAAAATATTTTGGAGAATATGCTTCTTGCAAATAATTCTGTAAAAGTTTATAATTTATTTTTCTTAGAATTTTAATCTAAGTATGATTGTTTACTATAAATGAGTTATATGGCTTTTTATGATTCTGGTCTCTGCTTAATTTTTTTCATCTTCTTTATCTTTATTTTTAATTCTTAATCTTCATCTTTTTCTACTCCTTGCTTAGCTTCCAAGATACCGGACATGGGATCAGGCCCTACTTTCTCTTGTCTTCTCATGTTTGTGTATTTTTATAGCTATTTCCTCTTCCATACCAACACCAGCCACCATCCCCACAACACACACAAACATACTACCGTTCTCCAGAGTAACTCAATTTTATCCTTAGTATATGAACTGCCACTGCTCCTGGAGTCTTTCCTTACTCCTTAGGAACTTCACACTTGGCTCTCTGAATTCCTGTCCCTATTGCCTAACCTTAGTCACCTGTGGGTCAAGGGTCTACACATGGCTTAGCTGGGTCCTCTGCTTCAGGATATCTCACAGGATTACAATTGAGGTGTTAATAAGGGCTGGGATCTCACTGAAGGACTAAAATGGGGAAAGCTTCACTTCCAAGCTCACATAACTGCTGGCCAAATTCAGTTTCTGATTCTCTGTTGCCAAAAGGCCACCCTCAGTTTCTGGCACTTGAAACTTTCTAACATGCCCACTTGTTTAATCAATGTGTGCAGACTGAGAAGACAACAGAGAAGGTTTACTGGCAAGATGAGAGTTACAATCTTATGCAACATTTCATGGAAATGATATTTCATCACTTCATTCTGTTGGTTAGAACCAAGTCATAGGTCCCCACCCCAGGTGGGGAACATTAGGGCTATCTTAAAATCTGCCTACCACAGTAGTGCCTGGGACAGTTCTAATGCACAGTAGGTACTGAAATAATCACTGCCAAATGAAGGATTCATTTAATGAACAGATGATTTATGTGAGACTATGTTACAGAACAATATAGAAATAGATACATTTGTTTTACTTCATTCAAGTTTTATTTTTTCCTTGACTGGATTTTCTTACTTTCTTACTCTCCCTCACTTATTAGTTTTCAAAGTATTTTTAATAAGACATGGCCAGTTAAGCTAATTTCAACAGAAAAGAAGCCAAGCTCTGTAAAATAATTTAAAGAGGTTTATTATGAGGCAAATTTGATGACCATGGCCTGGAGCCACACCTAAGAAGCCTTGAGCAAGTGGACTTGACTTGCCGTGGTTGGGTTACAGTTTGGTTTTATACATTTCAGGAAGACAGGAATTACACACAATACATGGAAGGTGACCATTGGTTTGGCCCCAAAAGGTGGGACATCTCAAAGTGGGGGATGGAAGGGGAAGTACGGGTTATAGGTGGGTTTAAAGACTCTTTGATTCATAATTAATTAAAGAAATGAAGCTTTGTCTAAAGACTTGGGATGTTTTAAGTTAAGATAAGGATGTCTGTTAATCAGGGACAAGCCACCGGACATATTCCCAAACTCGGTGATTTGTTATGTAGATTGATTTTATTTTAGTTCACACTAAAAAACAAAACAATTATAATACAAATTAATCAGCAAAACCTTACTTCACATAATTATAATTTTCTTTAAAATATATATGCACCCTGTATTTTTTCTAATATTTTGAAATCTACATCACAGATATAACACATATCTAAAGCAGTGTGAGCCTTGCCACAGCTGTGTGCAAAATCTCCTATTTAAATGATTTTATCATAGATTTTCCTCAACCTCTTGAATTATGACTTTATGATACACACTAAAAGTACTTCATGCAGTGAAATTGGCTTTGTTGAATTTTATAACAGGAAATAATTTTGACTTTCTATAAAAAAATAAATGAAATAAGATAATATCAACCTTGCAAACTTTGTCTAAGCAGTAAGTCAGAATCAGGGAGTAATTCTGTAATAAAAGAGAACACACTTTAAAATCTGTTTCCTTCCCTGTTTCTTCTATGAGACATCTGAACATTTTTTTCACCCATAATTTTGGACTCTCCAGAGCAATAGATGAAGAGCCAAACTAAGCAGAAGAGGTGGTTACATAAATATATTTAATGGTCCTTGCCAAATATGCAGTACCTAATATTATAGGACAATATTCTTGAGGCATGCATCTGTTGTTACCAAGGATAAATAAACTCTTTGAAAAGTGTATTGTATATGGGTTACTGTCTGCAAAGGTTAAAAACATCAAATTCTGAAATATCATGACCTGACATTAATGACCCAATAATAGGTTGACATTTGCAATTCTTTGTTGGGGGGTAATAGCCCACCATATGCAAAAATCAGCTTCTCCATTTAGCTGCTTATCTCAAAGGAAAACACATGAGTAATAATAGTGCAAGGGAGGTTAATAACAGGTACAGGCCTAGCATAGCTTTTATCAGTCCTTTTAGAAAATGAACTGAGAATTGCTGTCAACTTGATTGGGAAGGGGAAAGGAAGAATGGACCCATATGGGAGGCATCAGTCAGCTTCCAGTGTATGTGAAGGTTGTTTGCAAGGTTACCTGGGCTGATACAACATAAAGCTGGAATTTGCATGTCAGAGCTTTGTTCCTTTTGTAACATACTGCCACACAAATCATTGGCCCTGGGGTTTAAATTTCACAGATGTCTAAACTCATTTAAAAATTAAAATACAATAATTTGTGATCCACAGTGCACCTAATCATTCTGATTTTTTCAGAATGTTTTCTTTTACCATTGTGCTTTGTTCTTAACATTTAAAATTCAAATTTTTCATAGACTACCTCACTTGTCCCTTCAAAAACTAATATATTCTTTGAGAAGAATATTCTTCTTTGAGGCCACTGTATTATTACCACAGTTAAAAGATTTTTTTTAAAAAACAGTATTTACTCATATTTAAAGTCACACCCAAAAACAATTCAACAGTAAGCTGACTATTACATTTTCCTGGGCTTCTGGAAAAATAAAAATGTGGGTCATAGCTGCTAGTATTTTGTTCTTGTTGTTTATTGTATTATTAATATTATTATTTCAGCAACCTGACGATTTTCAGAACACATTACAAGGAACGTTTGCGCTGTATTTTGCTTTATGAATTAGTTCATCAAAATTAATGGCCTTCCATTGCTAGAAAATATACCAAGACGCAATGAGCCAATGGATATATAGTGACTTGCTATAGAATTCTATTTATTAGCATTGCCAACAATGAACATCTTTTCTCAGCTGAATTGAAAGAATTACAAAATAAAATTTTAGTATAAAGTTCACAGAAAATAATTTCAAATTATGAAGTAGAATTTTATTCATTTACACTAGATATATATTTATAGTATCACTTTAGTACATTGAAAATATGAAGACTAAACCTTACTTTTAATCATTTTTTTCTATTTGACTCTAAATTCACAAGAAATGCTAAAGCAACATTGGAGTAAGTCCCAAATATGCCTGGTTGATTGAATGCCACAGCTTTTGCCCTTTAACTTACCATGATAATTATTAAATAATATAAAATAGAAACAATTTCCCCATTCTGTTTCATATATTTTAAGAGTGTAGAGAACAGACACGCACCATGGGTCCAGAAACTCTTAACAGCTTGAGTGTCCTTGGGCAACAGAGAGGAAAGCAAAGTCAAGCATCACAATGAGCTTTCAGAAATAAACTTTAAATTATGTTATAAACCAAATTCATTTTAAGGTAAGGTAATAATGATAAATCAGAGTTACTTAAAAAATATGCTTGTATTTCTATTTATTGCATAATTATAGCTATGGATTATGTTCAAGGATGGTCAAAATTTAGGATAGCATATAGTTAGTGAAAGGGTAAGATTATACATCATTTATTTTGGTCAAGTGTGGAAAACAACTCCTCAAGTTCAAGAATACACATAAAATGATTCTTCTGTCGCTATAAGGATGCTCTGTTAAACATTTTGAGAATACATTAAAATTTAATGCTAAGAATTTTGTTTGTTTTCTACAGTTGATGGTGGCCATTGTAAAATTAAATGGTAGAGATTATATTCAAAACTATAGTTCTTCCAGATTTTGATCACAAAGGTGGCATTGCAGACAACCTGTTTCTATTCCTTCATGATATCTGAAGTATTCATTCAATCAATGTGAGGTCCATGGACATCTTTTACATCAGGCACAGGAATATAATGGACATTAAGATCTGACCCCTGGGCCGACTCACGCCTGTAATCCTAGCACTCTGGGAGGCCTAGGCGGGTGGATTGCTCGAGGTCAGGAGTTTGAAACCAGTCTGAGCAAGAGCGAGATCCCGTCTCTACTAAAAATAGAAAGAAAACTAATTGGCCAACTAATATATATAGAAAAAATTAGCCGGGCATGGTGGCGCATGCCTGTAGTCCCAGCTATTCGGGAGGCTGAGGCAGAAGGATTGCTTGAGCCCAGGAGTTTGAGGTTGCTGTGAGGTAGGCTGACACCATGGCACTCACTCTAGTTTGGGCAACAAATTGAGACTGTCTCAAAAAAAAAAAAAAAAAAAAAAAAAGATCTGACCCCTGGCTTGATGGCATTTAGACACTAGAAAAATATAGTTATGTATACTTAAGTTAGTATAGTCTCTAAATACTATGATTAAAACTAACAACATGTATAATAAACAAATAGATGCTCGATGAACAGTGATTAAAATTGTTTATTTAAGGAAAAAATGGAATTTCAGGTTATTTCTGTCTCGAGTTAGCCAAAGATCCTAATACTCTAGAAAAACTTACAAATGCAAACATTACTTTTTATTTTTAAAATATAAAAATACATAAATGTAGAAATATTATTTCACATATTAGCATAAAGAAAGGTGTTGAATTTTTTTAAACAAATGTGTTTTCTAAAGTTTTAATGTTTTTACTGTATTTAAACCTTTTTGGATATTCAAACTATTTTTGTTTGCAGACACATTTAAAGCAGTGCTGTCCAACACGAAGACCATGGACACTTGGATGAAAGCAATTCTACATATATAGCAAGAATTGCTTCTAATTTGAATTTGAAATAAATTTTATACTCATATATGAATATTTTCCCTGTGTGTTGAGATACACCTGTGGCTAATAAAATAAATTTAAAATATTTCTTGATATTTACAGAAAATACAAATGCCACAAAACTAGCATCGATATTAAATGAGTCTAAAAGAAATTCTATGATTTGGGGTAGCCAGTAACTTTTTAATACCTATTTACATACTATTTTTATATTCCCACTTATCTATTTTTTTGTTGCTGTTTATGTTTTTGATGTCAAATAAGAGTCCATTGCCAAATACAAGGTCATGAGGATTTACCCATGTGATATCTTGCTGCAGTTTTATGCATTTAGATCTTTATTTAGGCCATGGTGCCTTTTGAGTTAAATTTTATATAGGGACTGACATGGGGATCTAACTTTATTCTTTAGCATTTGTTTATATATCCAGTTATCCCAGCACCATTTGTTAAAGACGCCATTCTTTCCCCTATTCAATTGTCTTGACACTCTTGTTAAAAATCAATTAGCCATGAATGTTTGGCTTTATTTCTGGACTCTCAATTCTATTCCATTCCATTCTTTATGCCTATTCTTGTGCTATTACCACATTTTTTACTACTGTAGCTTTGTATTAAGTTTTGTATTAAGCATTGTCTTATTTGCAATCAGGATATGTGAGTCTTATAACTTTGTCTATTTTTTTTTTTCAACACTGTCTTAGCTATTCAGGACCTCTTGTAATTTGACATGAACTTAAGGATCAAATTTCCCATTTCTACAAGAAAGGTCATTAGGATTGTGTTAGGAGTTGCACTGAATCTGTAGATTACATTGCTTTCTTAATAATTAGTCTTTCAATTAATGATATAGGATATCTTTCCATTTATTTCAATCTTTCTTAATTTATCTCAGCAAATGTTTTGTAATATTTAGTATACATACCTTGTACTTCTTTAGCTTACTTTTTCTTATGTAGTTTTTTGTCTTTGGGATGTTATTGTAAATGGAATTACTTTCTTAACTTCCTCTTGGATTGTTCATTGCTGTTGTACAGAAACACAATTGAATTTTGTACATTGATCTTATACCCTGCAAATTTGCTGAATTTGTTTAATAGCTCCAGTAGTTTTTGTGTGTGTGTATTATTTAAGATTTTCTATATAATCATGTCATCTTTAGATAGAAATAGTTTTACTTCTTATTTTCTAAAATAGCTGCCTTTTAAAAAAATATCTCATTATCTGGATAGTACCTCCAGTACACTGTTGAATAGCAATGGTGAAAATTTGAATCTTTGTCTTATTTCTGATCTTAGAAACAATCCTTTTAGTCTTTCACCATTGAGTAGGTTGAGTGGTTTTATCATGAAACAATGTTGAATTTTGTCATATTGCTTTCTCTGTGTCTATTGAGATCATTTTTCCCCCCTTTGGCTCTAAAAATTTGTGTTACATTGATTTATTTTCTTATGTCGAAACACTCTTGCAGTTATGTGATAAATTCCACTTGGTTATATGATATAATTCATTCCATGTGCTGTTGGATATGGTTTTCTACTATTTTGTTGAGAATATTTTACATCTATATTTTTAAGAAATATTTATCTGTAGTTTTCTTCTAGTATCTTAGGTTTTGGTATCAGTATAATTCTGGCTTCATAGAATGTACTAAAAAGTATTTCCTCTCTTCTAATTTTTTTTTGAAGAGTTTGAGTAGAATTTCTATTAATTCTTTACATGTTTGGTAGAACTCACCAATGGAGTTTATCTGAATCAGGCCTTCTCTTTGACAGTAGATTTTTCATTATTAATTGAATTTTTGTACTTACTGTTGGTCTATTGAATTTGTCCATTTTTTCTCAATTTGATAACTTGTATATTTTAGGAATTTTTCCATTTTGTCTAGATTATCCAATTTGTTGTCATACAATTCTTCATAGTATTCTATTATAATCCTTGTAATTTCTGTAAGATTAGTGATAATATACTTCTATTTATGATTTTAGTTATTTGTGTCTTCTTTCAACTTAATCAATATACCTAAAGATTTGTCAATGTTGTTCTTTTCAAAGAACCACCTTTGGTACTGTATACATTCTCTACTGCTTTTTTTATTCTATCCTCCATTTATCTCTTCTCTCATTTTTATTATTCTTCTTCCTTTGCTACATTTAGGTTTACTTTGCTTTTCCTTTTTTATTTCCTTAAAGCATAAAGTTAGGTTGTTGAAATGAGATCTTTCTTCTTTTTAAATGTAGACTTTTATAGCTGTAAATTTCCCTTCAAGCTCTACTTTTGCTATATCCTATAAGTTATGGCATTTTGTTGCTATTTTCATTTATCTCCAATGAGTGAATTATTTACTCTTCAACCTTGTTATGGTCTAAAAATTTAAATGTTCAAGTACTAACCACCCATACCTCAGAATCTGACTATATTTGGAAATAGGGTCCTTAAAGGGGCAAGGAAAGTAAAATGAGGCCATATGGTTAATGCCTACTCCAGTATGAGTGGTGTCCTTATAAGAAGAGATAACACACAGAGGAAAACAGTGTGAAGACATAAGATGGCCATCTAACAGCCAAAGATAGGCTCAGAAGAAACCAATCCTGTCGTGCTCTTAACATTGGACTTTTAGCTTCCATAATTATGAGAAAATAAACTTCTGTTACTTAATCTACTCAATCTGAGTCTCTTTGTTATGATAGCCTTACAAACTAATAAGAGACCAATTAGCTATTTAAGTGTATGTTATTTAACTTTCACATATTTGTTACTTTTCCAGTTTTGCACAGTTATTGCTTTAGTTCATTCTGGTCAGAGAAGATACTTTGTATTATTTTAGTCTTTTTAAATGTATTAAAAGTTGTTTTGTGCCTGAACATATGGTCTATCCCAGAGACTGTTCCATGCACACTTGAGAAGAATGTTCATTTTGTTGTTCTGTAGAGTGTTCTCTATGTGTCTGTCAGGTTTAGATCGTTTATGGTATTTTTTAAGTTCTCTATTTCCTTAATGCTTTTCTGTCTAGTTATTCTATTCATGATTGAAAATAGGATATTGAAATGCCCAGTTATTATTGTAGATTTATATATTTTCTCCTTTAAATAAGTCAATGTGTTTCTCATATGTATTAGGGCTCTTTTATTTGCTGCATAGATGTTTATAAATGTTTTATCTTCTTGATGAATCAGTACTTTAAATATATCATCCCAATGCCCCATAACTTTCACAGTTTCTGATGAGAATTGACTGTTGATTTTATTGAAATATCTCTTGCACATAACAAGTCACTTCTCTCTCACTGCTTTCTAGATTTTCTTTTTGTACTTGCCTCTGACCATTTGATTATAATGTATCTCTGTAGATTTCTTTGATTTCGTCCTACTTGTGGCTTATTGAGTTTCTTTGATGTGTTGTTCCTGTCTTCTGTCCAATTTGGGAAGTTTTCAGCCAATATTTCTTTAAATATTTTTTCTGCCCCTTTACCTCTTCTCCTTCTGAGACTTCCATAATACATACGTTGGTATGCTTAGTGGTGTCCCATAAGTCAGTTGGGCTCTGTTCATTTATCTTCATTCTTCTTTCTTTTTGATATTCATACTGGGTAATTTCAATGGTCCTGTCTTCAAGTTAGCAGAGTCTGTCTTCTGTCTGTTCAAAATGCTAGGGAATTTTTCACTTATCACACTTTTCAGCTTCATAATTTTTGTTTTCATAATTTCTATCTCTTCACTAATATTCCATAATTTTTCATGTATCTTTCTCCTGATTTTCTTTAGTTTTTTGTCTATAATTTTCTTCATCTATTTGATAATATTTAAAGCAAGTAATTTCAATTGTTTTTCTAGTTTAAACAATGTCTGAACATCCTCAAGGATGTTTTCTCTTGATTTATTTTTATTCTTGTGAATAAGCTATACATTCCTGTTTCTTTGTATAATTTTTTTGTTAAAATATGGACATTTTGAATAATGTAATATGGTAATTCTGGAATTAAGTTTCTTTTTCTTTCCTAGAGATTATTGATGTTGCTTGTAGACAGCTACAGTCAGCATTTGTTTTGTGGCTTTCTCAAAGTATTTCTGCAAAGACTATATTCCTTGTCATGTGTGGTCACTAAAGTTTTTATCCTGTTGTCTCTGTGGTCAGCTAGTGGAGTGATTTGATGGAAAATTCCTTGAATACCAGCCACTTTCTTCATCAAGTACTCCCCTGGACAATGCAAGTGACTGATTAGTCGTCAAGTTTTCTCAGTAGTTAATTCTCACAATCTTGCCACCTGAGTAATTATTTTGGTGGAGGGACTGATGGCTGGCACTTCCTGCTCTGCCATCTTTTGGTACATCACTCTGCCAAAATAATTTTGTCATGTAAAAGTGAGAGTCATTTTTTTAAAATGAG
This sequence comes from Microcebus murinus, assembly GCF_040939455.1. Taxonomy (NCBI): domain Eukaryota; kingdom Metazoa; phylum Chordata; class Mammalia; order Primates; family Cheirogaleidae; genus Microcebus; species Microcebus murinus. The sequence goes on along the minus strand of NC_134116.1, from coordinate 23,786,588 downwards.
GTATAAGAGACTTAGATTATTGCCTTGGATTTTTATGCTTCCTTGAAAGTTTGCCTATTGATAATTTCTCACATCATCAACTGATTTCATAAAGTTCCCTCCTCACGTGTCACGAGGTTATTTAGAAGAACTTTCTGTATCTCACAGGCATGTGATATCTTATGGGACTATTATTAGCAACATTACCATTTGTTTCCTGTAGGTTTGTATAGACATTTGTAGATGTTATCCATGAATAGTTAAAGTAGTTTTCATGTTTCCTAGCTTTCAACTTTTCCATCTATGTCAACAGCATAAAAGTAAATTAAAAAAAAAAAACAACAATAGTAGGAGATTTTGAAGAAGTAACTGAAAGGAATTTGGCCTAAATTAATGGATAAAAATTAAAGAAAATGGAGAAATGATAATGACCTTGGAGGACTCTTTGGTAGATGTTAAAATTTAATGTTATTACTTTTATAATATATTGATCCATCTACCACCATCTTCTACCACCCTTTTATATATACCTCATTCTTAAGAATTCCTTTACATGATAATTCCATTGCATAGGAGAAAGAAAGTATGGAATTATTAAACACTATTTGTTGAAGATATATCTTTTAAAAATAAGATATGAACGGAGGTCACAATGGTATGAATTATCTCTATGAAAATATTTTATTTGTTATATATGTCACAGTGGTTTTATTAATGACAAGTCTAATATCAGCTAACAATAATTATTTACTATATATATCAGGAACTATGCTAATTGTCTTTTATAGATTATCTCAAATAATAATCATAGTAAATCTATGAGGATTAGTACACTTAACTATTAACTTTTCTTATATGTTATCCATTTAATAACAGAGTAGGCATACTGATATGAAAAGCATCACATCCACCTCTTTTCTAATAGTACCAATGGGGGTGGTGAAAAAAAGCAGTGAAAAAAATTGCAGTGAAATATACTCCTCTGATATATTTTTAGAAAGCTCATGATTTTCCTAAATATTTTTTTCAAAGCTGCTTATCAAACATCCATCCTAAAAATTTTTCTTTTAAATTTTATTACCCTAAGCCTTATATTTCTTTTAAATTATTGTAGGAAAACTCCAGCTGTAATAGGAAGTACATTTTAAAAAAGCATATACATAGACCCTTGTACACACATAGACTATGATATAGAATCATATTAAGTACTTATTAAAGTGGCAAATATTGCATGTGTGTCTGATAGTACTGTGAAATCTGAAGTGTTATATAATTTTAAGGTTGATGTTAATGTTGAACTCCTTTATTTATGTGGAACTTTCAACAAAGTCAAGTCTATAAGTATGTAATTGACAGTTAATTATACAATATACTTTTGCCTATTGGTGTAAAAATTTAGGCAGTAGACTCTTGGTGACAAATCTAAACCTCTATTATAACCTACTTTATATGAGGAAGTTGATTTGACTTATATTATTTTGATTTACAGAAATTTTCCATGAATGCAAATCATAAATAGGCTGCGAAATCCCTTACTTTGCATACTTGCTGATTAAAACAAATTTTAACAAAAGTTTTGAATACAGATAAAAATTAACTATGAATCTGAAACTGGGAATCTCTTAATTAAACCCATAGTTAGAGAACATTTTATATGGTTTTATTTTCCATTGTATTAGAGTAACTTAAGAAATTGTAAAGAGTGTTTTTAAAGGAAATAGAAATACAATTTGAAATATGTGATTTATATCACTCCAACTTTTAAAATGCCTCATAGCAGGTTTTTCTTTGTCTCACAACCTACAACAAAGATATTTATGAATATCTATTTTTAAAGACATAGTTCAGAACTTCAAAGGAAACTTCCACATTATAAACCATATGTTAGCTTAATCAATTTCTGGAGTAATGAAAATTTCTTGACAGAAACTGATATACTTAGCAGAAAGCCTTTGGTGGTTCATTATATATTCAAAGAGAGGTGAAACACTAGGGTCATTATCCAGACCTCCAAAAGAGGAGTGACTATGAATAACGACTATAATTAACATTCAGATTTATAAATGTCAGTTTCCAGTATTAACAATTCCTTTTAAATGAAAGTACTAAAATGTCTAAGAATGATCTTACCAATTGTAACATATTCCTGTTATAATGACAAAAATAATTCTTATGTAGATGGAGTAAAAAAAAACAATGACATAATAAATACAGCAAAAATTTATATGAAGTGAATATTTTCTCTTTTTTTCAGAAGATGAACCATAACTATAAATGATTATTTCTGAAACTCCCCCCAAAATGTAAAAGGATTACTACTCTAGTTTAATAATTGATGTAATTATCTGTGTTTTCATCTTATGTAACTAAAATCATGTGCACATTTAACTTACTAAGAAGTCGTTAGTAATAATTTCTTTAAACTGAGTTTTACTGCAGAATACAGATCTTTTATCAAAATATTGTATACAGAGTAGAAGCTTCTAAGCTTTTAGTTTATTTTTATATTGTCTCATTTCTACAATACGCAAACTATGGTATGAGCCTGAGGCTTGTGAAAAAGTAGGTGTGTGGGGACATTCTGCAAGGAATGCTCTCTGCTTTCTTTGCTTACCTTGGAACCAGATTTTATGAGCTGATAACATATTTAATAACAATACCTGTAAGAGTCGTTTTTCAACCAAACCCTTTCTGAAAACACTTGACTAATCCCTATAGTCCTTTTAATTAGAAACCACATAAAGCCACAACTCCATATTCTCTCCCAAAGACAGGTTTTCTGAAAGCACAATTACCACTTGCACAGGACTGTAGAAAACTGGATATTGTTCCAGAATATTGTTTTGAGGGTAAACACTTACAAGGGGCATTGTGATTTCTAAAGACCTATACCCTGAAACACATTGCACAAATTTCTCTGATTTTCTTTCTAAAACTTTAGAGAGTTCAGGTTCTCTATTTTTCATTTGAATTCACTCTTCAATACTAAAGCAGTGGTTCTCAAATTTTAGCTACAATAGAATCACCTGGACGGTTTGATACATGACAGATCTTTAGGCTCCACCATCAGTTTTTGGTTCAATAAGTCTGCAGTGAGTCCCAAAGTTGGCATTTCTAACGTGTTTCCAAGTAACCCTAATGTCGCCATCAGGGACTGTTCTAAACTATAATTCAGATTATTCACTTTAAATCCCTTTATGGACCAGGCAAAGGATGTTAATTCAAGAAGCCTTGGAAAATAAAATTGATGGGCAAGGGCGAAAACTATGGTAAATAGAATATGCTGAATCAATTTAAAGGCGTTCTGACTCATATCTTTTCAGATAGGGTAATGAGGAAAAAAGAATACATCCAAATTCAGCCTTTTCATCATATTTGGGGTACCTAACTTAAGCAATATGATGTAAGCTTTCCTTCCATTTCTAATTTTAATCTATATTGAGTTAGCCTAACAGCCAAAAATCTTTTCTTCTTTAGGAAGTGATGTAGAGATGCAAAATGTGAATATCTTTATTTTTGCTACTGTCAAGTAAGATTTGCTAATTTAAGCATGAGCAAATGTAATATGGTCTCGATATAAAGATCCTGGTCCTCATTACTGAAAACTTAAAAACTTGGATTCCCGGCTAATAGAATTGTCAATGCAATTCCAACAGCAATAAAGACAGACCGTTTGCTGTTCTCCTACTGATGTAGCAGAGTAGCCTAGTAGCACATAGTATTAGAAAAAGGAGATTACATTACAGAACATGGCAATTAACGGAATAAACTTACCTGTGAATAATACCTTTTATTCTTAGTCTAGAAGAAATGTTGAAACAAAGGAAAATATGAGTTCTTTTGTAGACATCAAGTTGAGTATTCATTCCTGATAAAGTCGGTTTTCTCAAAATGGTATATTATGTCATCTTATAGACAGAAGTCAAAAGTGGGCTAAAGTGCTTGGAAAGATGGAAATTTTGGAGTCCCTATTGTTAGAAATGGAAGAATGAACTGTGCCAAGTTATTAAAAAAGATTTATGAGAGTCTAGTTGAATTTGTAGATGATATCCATGTGTAGATAGGCACTAAAATATTAAAAAATATAGTAACAAGAAAGTTGTATAAAAGTTAGAGAACTTGGATTCTTGAAAAGTACTCTTCATTTACTAGCTTTCTGACCTAGTATGTGTTGCTTAACCTATCCATAACTTCATTTATTTATTTTTAAATTGAGCATAATATACTTTCTATTCCACTGGTTGTGGTAAGAATTATATATCAAAAATTGCCACAACTCTAAGCGATTTTATAAATTATAGAGTTATATATAATCTAAGGTTTTACTATTTTTATTATTGGTGTGACTATAGTTTAAATATATTCACTCATTTTAACTTATTCTAAAGACAATTGAATGTATACAAGAGCAGTAGTGGAGCAGATTTATCATATCATGAATATATATATGGATTTTGGCCCCTCGACAATATATAGCATTCTATGTATTAGTCTTCCATTAAAAACCTTGCAAATGCAATGGTGATTCCAATTTTCTGTGCTTTAATTAATGTTATACTTAATATTTATTTTTTCTATTATGTTCTTTGAGGATAGTTAGGCAAGTTAATGCCCACAGGGAAAAGAATAAAGTACCACAATTGTTGACATAGATTTTTTTAAGTGCTTCTATGCACACGAATTAAATGATCTCAGTATAATTACTATAGTGGAAATTGTGAAATTGAATGGTGCCCTTGGACATAACCCAAATGCAACTTCATTTCGTTACAGTAGTTTGCTTTAAAGGAAAGAACATAGCAAACCAAGAATTAAAAGAATTGCATTTTAAACTGGGTATTGCATTTATTTTTATTCTATCTTTTATATTAATAAGTTCTCTAGTTATTCCTTTATTTAGAAATGATTAAATGTATATGAAAAAATCTATTAGGTTTTATCATGATTATAATAACATCTGTCATTTTTTGGTGTGTAGGAATAGTTAGCAAGTACATTATCTTCTTACCTTTTTATGATAATGAGATTGGCCAACTGCATATTTATGTTGTGTAACACCACCTGCACTAATAGCTCTCTCTCTCTCTCTCTCTCTCTCTCTCTCCCTCTCTCTCCTTCTCTCTCTTTTAATTCAAATCATCTTGATTCCCTGAGGAATTATTTGCAGTAATTTTTCAAAAACACCCTCTATCTCCTTCAGAGCTCAATCTCATCTCTTTCAATTTTCTCTCTTACGATAAAATCCTCCCTCCTATTTTTCATATGGGAGGATCAAAGGAGTAAAGAGAAGGCTCAGCACTTTTACTATCCATGTCCCATTCTTCTATTTTTTTTCCATTTTCAAAACATGTCCCTACTCTTCTACTTTTTTCCCATTTTCAAAACTATTATTCCTGTTATCCAAAATTGCTTTTCCACTTATGATCTAGAATTAATTTTCATCTTCTTCCCTTGCTACTGGCACCTCTATATTCCTTTTTTTTCCTTCTAATATTTTTATTATTTTTCCCCTATGGTTCCTTTCCTATGGCTTTGAAAAGTACAGATACGAGAACAGGTCTTAGAGAGGGATGCGATAGAGAAATACAGAATAAAGTTGGCAAGGGGGAGGAGAAACAGTGGTTGGGCTCAGGATTGATGGTCCCTGTTTTCAAGAGAGGCAAAAAGCAGCATGCTAGAGTCTCAACGATGGTCCAAAGGATGCCTGAGCATTATACTTGTTGGAGAAGTTAAGTAAGTTTACCATAACCAAGACAGTTTAATATTCAGGAGTTAAAAGCAGGTGAAGAGTGTCTAGTTTTGAAACAGACTAAACTCAAAGTCTAAGAATTCCAAGTGTGCAGAGGGGGAGTGAGCAGAAGCTATGGTTCTAAACACACAGGTCTGCATTAGAAAGAATGTTGGAACTAATATTAAAAATATACGAAACACAGATCTAGATGTTCAGGTAGGATTGCATCAGGAAGACAGGCCATGAGAGACAAGAAACAAGGAAGGAGGCTAGGGACCAAGAGCTAGGTAGATGAAACACCAGATAGTGGCTCTCAAGGATTCAGTACTGATCAAGCAGCATTGTCTAAACAGAAACCCAAATAGCTGGTCAGCAAGGATCTTAAGCTCTAACAAGGTCATTATGCATAAAAAATCAGAATTCAGAAAGCAAATGATGAGGAAGTAAGACAGTGTTTGATATATTCATTCATTCATTCATTCAACAAACAGTGTCTGCTCTGGTTGGTGGCAGGCCTTGTGATAGGTTCCGAGACCACAATAATTAGTAAGAGCATGTTCCCTAGCATAACTTGTACATAGACTAGTAGGATGAGTATATAAGTAAATAACTTCATGGCAGGGCAAACAATGCTAATAGAATATTCCCCAATATGTTCATGTAGCTTCTATACATGATGTACCTCTACCAGCTTCTACATATATTCTATTTTATTATCCACTCTAGAGGTATGTTTACACGTCATAATCCCTTCAAAATACAAAGATTATTTAAGTCCGAAGATGTGTTTAAAAAGAGTTGAGAATTACTAAAATTCACCCCTCATATATGTCCATTTAGTCTATTATTTATTTTATTTATTTAAAAGATATGTAGAAATATATAGAATCTGAGGATAAAGTCCCAAATACCTAACCTGAGAGTAAGACACTCAGTCAACGAAACTGTGTTTTTTAGAATACGTTGGGAAAAAAGATATCTATCCTCATCCTCTACTTTCAGCACATTGTTTAGACTGGATCAACTGGTTATTTTAATAATCTTCTCTTCACACAATGTTATCACGGAAATTGAATGGGTTACAAAACTGAATCTTCAAAATATTTAAACTAACTGAATTTCAACTCAAGGAACATCATGAAAAAATATTCTAAATCAAATAAACTTATCATTTTTCATTTATATCCACAATTTTTCTGAGGATGTTTTCATTCATTGTATTATTTTATCTTTTCCTTTCCAATTAGATTAAGCACCTATCATGTTTAAGACTGTGATATTTTGATTATATTTGGTAGAAAATCCCCAAATCTCTAAGTCTGTTCCTAAGTCTTTAGATTCCAAGTCCACTATTTCTTCCCTGCCACATATTGCTTTGCCCACAGAGAGTGGCTAGAATAACAAGATTTAGTGAAAGATTCAGGGGAATAGCTTTTAGGACAGCTAGAGGGTAACTAGGATAGTAGATTGCCCAAGAGGGGCAAAATAAAGAAGAGTTTTTTTAAAGGAAGGTACTGTCAGTTGTTTGCAGTGATGCAGAGAGATGGGAAAGTATGTGGAGTGAGAAGAGCAAATGAGCTGGCCTTATCCATTAAGTCCAGCTGTGACTTTTAAGAGATTGTTTCAATCGAGTAGTGAGATTGGAAAGTAGATTGCAAGATGCTGTAGAGTAAATGAGCAGTAAGAAATTAAATGAAGTGTGAATAGACCAATGTTTTTCAAAGCTTTGGATTGTTTTGTGTGTGCAAAAGTGGAAGTCCATTTTTTTTAATGAAATCTTGTGTGAAACCCTGCAACAGGTAAGAAGTGGAACTTTTATTTTTCCCTCCCTTACCTGGATGCCCTGGAGGTCTCAGACTCAGTATCTGCACAACATAATTTGCAAACTATAAAGCCCTTTTTCTGAGATGTTTAAAGGAAAGACATAGCAGTAAAAGGTACACAAAGGAGGAGTATAGTAACTGCTAAACTGGAAAGAGAATAACTTGAAGGATAGATCCTCTGAGGCGAGGAAATGTATTTGATTGAAAGAAGGCTTTATGTTGGAGGTGGCTCACTGACGACTCTCTGTTCTAGCCCAATGTGTACTCTTTACTTCTTGTAAAGCTAATCCTACCCAGACCCTACTCTCAATTCTTGATTTAAGCTGAAAGCATGCAGTGAATGGTGGCCCCAGAGGGAATAATCCTTAACCTCAAGTCATTTTTTTTTTTTTTTTGGTCCCTGTCACTGTCTCACTTTCAACCTATGGCATACTTATTATACATTAGTGCTCAAATGTTCAGAGTCCCTGGAACCAATTAATTTATATAAGCATAATATAATTTTTTTTCTAAACAAAGATGTTATGGTAGAGAGCAAGAGCCAGAGTCAATAAAAGAAGAATCACAGAATATTACAAATGTCTGCTACTTAACTACTTTGCCTCATTTTAAAATTTAACTTTTCATAGGAAGGTAAAATTTTGCATATTTTCTCAGCTCTGTAGACTATTCCTTTGTTGATATGACATACATATCATATGTAAAAGTAGCTTAAGCAACTTTTGTTCCTTAAAAAATAAATATGCATCTCTTTTTTAAGGATAGACTCAGATACTTTTGTTAACAATGTACTTTTTCTTCATCATCCTAAAGTTTGCTATTCTTCTCTGAGATTTAGACATTCTGATCTTGGCCCCCCAAAATCTTCTGGCCCTTGGTAAAACAAAAAGAGAATTGCAGCTACGTCTCTCTCATCTGCCGTGCAACAAACTTCCCTTGAAAACTGAAGTAGGTAGATGTTGGGATGAGGGGAGAGAAAAATAAAAAACACAGAAAAGAAACACATACGCATATAGAAAACCTAAAATAATACCTTCAATTTATATTCATATTACAGATGTGGAATATGAGGCAGTAAGATATCAAATAACCTGCCCCCTTTCTCACTATCTAGGCATACATATCTTCAACTTGGGTTTTATCCATGTTTAATACACATACGTGTGGGTCTTAAATATGGGTGGGACTTCATTTTTGATTGTCAGAGAGTGAAAGCTATTTCATATAGATATTTTTCACGGTAATTGTGCAGTTCAAGAAGTATAGTGTGGTGTCTGTAAGGTTTGTGGGATCAGGAAAATCCTTTGTTCCGTGTCAGGAGTTTCTATTTATTACTTTTGTAACCGATGGCAAAATAATCTAACATTTCAAACCTTATTTTCCTTATGTGTACAGTGAAAATAATAAAATCTAACTCATAGATTTTGTCAGAATTCAATAATTAATGTAGGGAGAGTGCTTGCACTGTGCTTGGCACACTGAATGTTCAACAAATATTATCATAACCAAGGAAGAGTGTAAGGACATACTTAGAGGTCACATTTTGCTCTTGTTTTTGTTTTTATATATGTGAAAGATACATTTCAAAGATACTGCATGGATACTTCACAATCCATATTTAGTTCATATTTATTAAACACTTTTCTGCAGCACTTAAAATATATGAGAAGAATGACCCTGTACTCAAGGAATGCATTCTAGTTGGTAAAATAAAATATGTAGCTATAATAACTAATAATTCTTGCACAATGTATGTGAATGGTACAGAACGTCTTTATAAATGGAGATTGAATATCTGTGTCTTAAGAACTCAAAAAATAAGGTTTTCTGACAGGGCATGGCAGTTTCATATTTAGTTATCTTTTCTAATTCCCTGTGTAGATGGTCTATTCAATTCCATAAAGATTTAGAGAGGAAGAGATTCAATAGGAGCTTCTGGTATTGACTTTGGGCAGGGTTCTTAAGTTTCTTTTTAATAATCCTCACATATTCTTTTCTGTGTTTCTTCTTTCTTAGCACAAAGCAAGGTATGGTTCAATTGACTTTCTGTCTGCTTAATAAATATTGATATATTGGATGCATTCAAGCATGGCCATGTGTGATCCATCTTTAAAGGTAGAGTCATTATGCAGGGCGGTTGCAATTTATTTATTCCTCATCCATTCTCTCATCTTTTGAGAGGAATCATTATGTAAATATTGAGCACATTCATGAAATGAAAAACAAAAGCAACACTAGCTTTTTCTGGAAGATAAAAGCTGTTGAAAACAAGATAGCATCTGCAGCAGAATGGAGTGAATTTAGACTCTATTGTTCACATTGTATTAATATATTTTCTTTAGATAATAGGAAAAGGTAATTGAAGGTAAAATGTGCAATTTTCCTATTGTAAGAGCTGCAGTATGTTGCGATGATTGAGAAAACAAAATATATATATTTCCTTCACTAGGAATCTAAGGGCGTAGGATTAATAACTCAATCCTGAAATAGTGTATAATTATATGATCTCTCAAGACTTATTTCAGGCATCTGACTAGGAGAATACATGACTTAATGTGTATATTTAATTAAATATATAGATTCTTACACTATTACAAGAATAAAGAAATGTAAATGTGTTTACATATAAATAAAATTATTTAATTGGGTATGTCTATCACCACTATTAATTCAGGCTACTGATTTGATACAGTTTATTCATTTAGCTTATTGGTTGACTAACAATTAAGGAATATAAACATAATTTTAAAAAAATTTAAAAATATCTTTTTAAATATTTTTCATGACTTTTAAAAATATTTTTCATGATTTTTTTTGTTGAAGTATGATTGACAGTTAAAAATTATAGATTTTTATGATATACAATATGATGTTTTGATATATGTGTATTTTGTGAAATGATTACCACAATTAAGCTAATGAATGCATCCATTACATCACCTATTTATCTTTTTAATTTTTTTTTTTTTTGGTAGTGAGAACATTCGAGATCTACTCCCTGAGCAAGTTTCATGTATACAATAGATTATAATTAACTATAATCACCATTCTGTTAGATAGATCTCCAGAACATATTTATCCTGTCTAACTAAAACTTTGTACCCTTTCAGCAGCAACTTCCCATTCGCCCTCCCTCCCCACTCACCTCCTAGCTTTTGGCAACAATCATTTTCCTCTCTCTTCAAGAGTTTGACCTTTTTAGATTCCACATATAAAAGCAATCACGCAGTATTTGTCTTTCTGAACTTAGATTATTTCACTTAGCATAACTTCCTCCAGGTTCATCATGTTGTCACAAATGGTAGGATTTCCTTCTTTTTTTTAGGGCTGAATAATAATCCCTCGTGTGTTTGTGTATGTGTGTGTATGTGTATGTGTGTGTGAGAGAGAGACATTTTCTGTATTTATCCATTGATGGATACTTAGGTTGATTTCATATCTTAGCTATGGTGAATATATGTTTGAATCCCCTTAGTAACAATATGTCATTTCTCCAATTTTTATTTATGTGTTTTTAATTTTCACACATATGAATAAGGCTAATTTTTTTCTGTATTATATTCTCATGAGCTGGAGCCTTGGGAGCAAAATTGCTTCATAATTTTATATTGAATCTGTCATCATATTATTCAAATTATATATTTATATTCATCAATGGTGCTACATAAAGAGACATGTATTTTTGCCAAAAGTTAAGTCTAGAGCAACAGCTTTACCTTTATGGAAAGCAGGAACATGGTTTTAATTGTTGCATTGCATTTCATTTCATGCAGACTGCTTTTAAGACCTCTAGATAATTATCTTGCAAACTCATATGAAAGTAGACCAGTAGGAAATTCACACCTATACTTTATCTTCAGACTGGCCATATCATAGAAAGGGATAGGTTTTCCCAATTGTTTTAGAATATTATTCACCTTCTCTCATTACTATGTTAAAACTTTAAGATTTTATTTTCTATATATCCTCTGCCTTTTTTCTAAGATTTTAATCTCATTTCTTTCTAATATATATATGTTTTAATAGATATGAAAACATCATAAACACTATTGAACCTTCCACTTTGTATAGAAATGATAACCACATAGGGAAATAACGGTGAATGACTATCTGCTAGTTCAAAAGAATAGTATCAAATAATAAATACTTTTCAAAGAAAGTTTGAGTGAATGCATGTTTGAATGATTATCTAAGTTGCATGTATCATATCATTATTCTATGAATATTTCCCATGTCAGTTGCAGTTAATTTTCAGGCTTCAAATGTTAAAGTAGTCTGATACTAAAAATAGAAAAAAAGAAAATTGGAAGATTCACAGAGGAAAAGGCCACTTTATATTTTTTATGGAAAAACAAATGAAAACAGAAATCATATAAATTCATAAATATGCAACACACATATAGGAATCCAAGTAGGAGATTGAGGCAATTGTAAATTTAAAAAAAAAAATAGCCACAAAGTATTTAAAAAAGTGAAAAGGGGTGATTATTGAAACTATTTTCAACTCAGCTAGCATGTGTGGGAACTTTCCTAGCCATTGAAGATAGAGCTACAAACTTGGGCATTGAAAAAAATACGTACATTATTTAATTTTTCATTATATATTATATATAAAAAAAGGGAAGAAACAGGAGAATTTTATTTAGTCTTGCTGCTAATGAACTGTTCCTTGAAGAAATAACCTTTGGGTGAGCTCTGGAGGGTGGAAACAGTGGGCAAAGGACAAGGTAATCGGGAGTGAAAAGAGAGCATGTGTGAAGGTCATTACAAGGAAAACTGCAGGGAGTGTGCTGGAATTTAGAGAACTCCAGGGCAGTAGAGCTAAGGGAACAAGGGGAGAGTGGAATAAGTCAAGTGATACCAGAGACAATAAAATTTGCACTATAGCAATCATGTAAAAAACCGGTTTTTGTTCTAAGAGCAAAGGGAAGTCATTAAGGATTTTGACCATGACAATGAGAAAATTAGATATGCTTTTAAAGAAGTTATTTGGACATTGGTAAGACTAGATTAAGTTAAAACATTTTGAGTTTGGAAAGGATATAGATTTCAAAGCCTTTCTCCTACTTCTCTTTTTAGGATGCTGATAGGAAAAACTATATGATATATGATGTATCCTATACTGTTGAGTGGGGAAAAAAGTTATAGGGGAGTATATCAAAATTAAGGAATTTGTGTAAAACTAAGGCTCCGGGTTTGTTACATAATATTCTGAAAACATAAACAAATGCTTAGCTGTGTTCATGTCAAGAAAATAATAAAAGGAAGGTGATGATATGAGAAAAGCATTTATTTTCATTTCATACCCATAAGTACTGTTTCAAGTTTTACCTTCAACATATATTATTTTCATAATTTAAGTGATTGCTTAGTATTTTATACCAAATATTCATTAGTATTTGAATAAGATCCATCAGTTCTTCCTTTCCTCTAAAATTCCCTTTGAAATTAATCATAAAATTGTCATTTGTGAATATAATTTTAAAGTGACACGAACATAATGATCTTCATGTCAAATTAGAAAGAACGAATTGTCTTTGAGTGATAATTTTGTCTTAATTTTCTGTTAACAAGTAACATTTCTGTTTAATAACTTTAGTCTCTTGAATTAAATTTTTATAATGTTTTTTCTAGTTCTTGATTATAATGTCCAATACCTCAGTTATTTCTGAAATGTCACTTGTAGTACAGAAATTTACCAGTTATTCTAATGCAAATGGATAATAAATTTCAATGCCATTCATTAATTCCAAAATGCCTATTTTATTTTTGAGGAAATAGGCTGCATGTAGTAACCCCAGAAGGCTTAATAATGTTGTTAATTTAAATATTAATGTCGGGTTAATGATGAAGACCAACTATTTAATGATGGGGACCACCTAGTTATTCCTATAAAGAATGAGTTTTCTAAATAACAAAACTGTTACTTATCTGTCCCTGAAATGGGAATTCCAAATGATTTTTTGGCCAAAGAAACTAGCACAAGAAAACCAATATGAGGACGAGAGAAATAAAATTGAACCACAGCTGCTAAAGTACCTGAGCATTTTTTGTATCCAACAGAGGTCACTAAAGTAGAACTTCATGCCAATTCTCTACTCCGCAAGGAATAACACACCAATATCAATTCCTGGGAACCATGCTGAGAAGAGTAACAGACTTTGTAATGTCAGTCTACCCAGTACCATTTATACCTGAGTCACAGAGTTCCCAAATTTCACTTAAAGAAAAGGTCCTTTCTATACTTGAGGCATTTAAAAGTGATTTGTGACAAAGTAACACATCAGAAATGAGAGGGAAATTATTAAAAACAAAATAAATATGATGTTTCTAAAGTCTACTATTTCCAGAAGTTCAGTTTCTTTTTTGCTAACTTCACTAGAAGTTGTTTCCCTTTTCTTGGCCCAAAGAACATTTCATAAAGCCAGTTTCTGTTCTGCCTGAGCAATGTGACATAGAGGATACAGAGGATACTTCAGTCAAATGGGTGGATTAGACTCCCACCCAAATCCCTGCTTGCTCTGTAATTGGAGTCAAGGACTACTCCCACTTCAGACTTTACCAATTTCCTTAATGTCTAAAGGTCTAATCTGGGCCCAGGTAGAAAGAATCCTGTTTAGGCACTTTTCCTTTTCCTGCTACAATCTCAGCCCTTAGCTCCATTTTAGTAGCAGAGTGTTCTTTTCACACAAAAGAGTTAAGAAAATTCAATTTTCCCATACCCAGAACTAATAATAACCCAGATAAATGTGCCCACCCAGCTCACCTTGAGGCCAGTCTTATCATGGGTTTTTCCATCAATTTGCTCAAAAGACTAACTGCATTAAAAATTGCAGTTAAACTCTGAAATCATGGAATTTCGTGGATTTTTCTTGAAGTTTTGTGAGGCAAATGGAGAAGAGAATTATATCACTTGTTGCATTGCAACACTTCCTACCTTTTATGACTCATACCTGCTTTTTCTTGAATTTTTATTTTGGAACCAAGGGCAGTTATGTAGTTGCCGGGTGTTTTGTACCTTCCCTGCTCCCCAATCCCTTTTGTCACAGCTTCTATCAGTTTCTTACACCTTTTAGAGTCTCAGAATATCTTCAGGTTATGTACCCTAGTCCGGAAAGAAAAACTTAGAACTATAGGTATAACTTCAGCAAAATAACTTTCTGTCCTTAGACACACCCCAGAGAGTTAGAAAGCAATGCATATGGCCAGTACTTTGCTAGATGAGAGATATGATGTCAAATGTTTTCACATGTGGCAGTTATTGCATGGTAACTATGATTTTTAAAAGAGCATTTATTCATAGTATTCCTCCATCATTTATCTGTTTTGTTTGATTAACTAAACACAAATTTCTAGGCATTCCATTTGTAGCATGGCTAGAGCAGCAAATGGAAAAAGGGCAATTACAGTAGAGAAGTAGGGCAGAACAAGTGTCTATAGGAACACAAAATTACTCAGCCAGCCCTTCTCTAGAAGGTCAAGAAAATAACTGTAAGCAGATACCTAGCAAATAAATACAATTATGCAGATGAAGACCAGAGAAATGAAATTGAATAAGTATTCAGAAGTGTTCCACAGTGAGAGAGATTATGTTGAAAAGACATGGTGACGGGGAAGAAACACGTAGTAACTGGAGAATAGCATAAGAGTAATATTATGGGGAATAGAGCACTCTTTCAGGTTTTAACTCCAAGGGTGACACAATCGGAAAAAAATTTAGTAAACTTCTGGGTTAGGAGATATTGGGAAGGGCATGAATGAAAGCAGAAATCCTTTTTAGAAGGTTCTGGAATAGTCTAGGAACAAGACAGTGGTTTCTCAGACTAGAGTAATAGTATTAGGAGTAGGAAAGAGTTGATGGACTAGTGGGGTTTTCATGAGATTCAGGCATGATAAATAGGACTCCTGAATAATCTCTGGTTTCCAGGTGTGGGTAGTTGGATAGGGACTTCCACTCAAGTTTCAATTTTGACACCTTAGAAGCTCTATCAGGTCTTTCTCCATTCCCTCTGGAAAATGTTCTGACTTAGGCCCACAGTGATTTTGGCATTAGGTTGAAAGAGCCCCAATCATTTCTGCCTGTCTGCTTTTTGAACTCTATACTTTCAAAGTTGGTTGTGTTTGCTACCAAACTTGGTCATGTGTCTTGATATTACAAGTGTTTAGTTTAATGAAACATGAAAACTTATGTAGGAATAAGGGAGACAAGAGAGGTTTTCTATAAAAATTAAAAGTTTTTTAAGATAAGTTTTTTAAGTTTTAGAAGATAACAATAAAGGTGAACTGCTAAAAGAAGTTTTTGGATAAAATATGGATTGGAAAGACAATTAGTAAACATAAAAGGACACCCATTTAAATTATTTTCAAGTGTTTTAATTTATTCTATACTTTAAAGGAAGAAAAATTAGGAAAACCCTGATGATTGCTATGGGGGCAGTTTATACAAAGACAGCACAGTCATTCAGTGAACCTATTGTTAAAGAAAAAGACTTGGCCCGACATTAAAAGACTAGTGAATAAACATAACCCTTACATGGTTAAAGTATTAAATAAAATTGAAAAGACTAAGTTGTTCATGTGTAATTTTAAATAATCCCCCACTTTGTTTGACTTTTCAATTAATTGATTATTTGCAGGTTCAGATAGCATTGAATTAGAGGATTTTTAAAGCATTTAAAATGTTTCTGGTCAACAATTACACTTCTCTCCTTCTCACATCTCAATCTGTGTATAATGCTGAGAGTACAAAGATCACTAAGAGATGTTAGTGGAAAACCATAGAAAAAAGTTACAATAATAACTATATTAACTCACAAAATTGAATACTGACCAACACCTTTTTCTTTCCATTTAGTCAATGGTTGGGATTTTATTTTTAAATATCTGTAGGATAATTAAATTTAAAAAAAACACTTAATTGATTTTCTTCTAAAAAACTAGAAGGTAATACTCAAGAATGGCAAATATGCAGATAATTATTATGCTTTCCTCAACATAGCATTTTCTTTAGCTTTTAGCATTAAGCAATCATATTTTGTACATCCACGTATTTCCTTGGCTTTCAGTATAATTACCTTTTGGCCAAGAAATGATAGCTACTTAAGTGTTTAACTTTTTTTTACTAAATTGCTTTTCATAAAGAAAAATATAATAAAACTAAAGACGCAGTATGAGTTCTGCCTATTAATTTCACTGAACAAGCACTGAGGCCCTATTTAATGGATTCAAAGAAATATATCAAATGTGTAAGGAGTTAATATATTTTTTCTAAGATTAGCATTGCGTTTAATAAAGTGATTCAAAGTAAATTTTCTGAAGAAAAAGTTATAGATGTATCTGTATAAATCAATAAGAGCTTTGAAAGCAATATTCTAAATGAAAAAGGAGTTTTGTGTCAAATTTTGATGTTCAGCTTTATTTCTTCTGTTTTTTTTCTTTCCTGTATTTTGGTACAAGTTACCTCTGATTACCTCAAATTTTTATAAAGAATGTTTTCCTCTTAATCACCATAAATTGTTAATATTTCTAAATGCTAAGTATATTGCATTGTATTCTCAATAATGTGGTAATAAATTGTTCCTTTGCATGTGGTAGTTCTTGTTTATTCTATATTAAAGTAAACAATAGCAAACTGCACATCAAATAATAGTGCAAGCAAGTATATTCATAAGCTCTCATATTTCTAGATGTTAGATATATCCACATTTACATTGTTCTATTGGTCAAATATTATTAATGTGCAGTTGTCCAGAGCCTTCTCCAACCCCCAAGAGTATATCTGGGATGTTGCCCAAAGGGCAGGATTCCTGAGATAGAAGCCATCACAGTGATAGATAGTGTGCCTGAGACATCAGAACAGACTGTCCAGGGGGCTGCAAGCAGCAAGGGGAGGGTGTTTGTGATCAATCTGGAATGCTCTGGGTGGAAGAGTAGGAGGTGGCGGGGTGAGGAAAAGCATCCAAGATAATAGGTGAAAAGAGAGAGTTCTTCAGGGATAGAAAAGGCTTTCTGGGAATTTCAGGATGATAGAAAATAGAAGAGAAGAGAAGATTTTACCCTACTTCTCTAGTTGCTACAACAATCTCCAAGATCTTCCCAGTATAAAATTTTTTAGTATTGCAAGTGTAATACATTTCAATTCTAGATAATGCAATTCAGTGGATAAATTATATATCAAAAGTTAGTGATTAATGTAGGTTTGATGGTCTCCAATCTGAAAGTTACAAATGGAAGTGGAAAAAATCTTATTCACAAAGTTAATTCCCAAATTGCCTGATAGAAACTTTTCACATTTGACAATACAGTCATACTTAGCATGGAAAAATTTAGATTTTATTTTGTTGAATTTTTATTCAATTTTTTTCTGACATTCAGAACACTTACATTTAAATGTAAACATTATCTACAAAGTTTTCTCGATTTTCTCTTCCAGTTGGTGGGGTGGAGGGTAGAAACTGAAAGAATGCTTAAATGAGGGCAGCAGTATAAACATCCCACTTACTTTGAGTCAGTAAAAACTGTCCACAAAGTGAAAATAATACCTGGGATTTTCAACACATACAGATTTGAATATGCAAATTGCTAGAGTTGATTATTTCCTCACTATCTTTTTCAAAACTGGTAGTAGTTAATTATATATACATTCATTTTACTTTGCCTAAGGTAGAGTACTTCTATAAAGACGTTAGGAATCTTAAATAGGAGTTTTGTTACAATTTGGGGCCAAAGTGTTTTTTCCCATGAGAATGCATCTCTAAAATTAAAAAAAGAATTTCTTAGAAAATATGAATTAAGATGGAAATGCATTCTTTATGAAGGTCACCTACCCCTATCCTCCACGGTGAACCACTTCTAATATCTAGAGTGTGATCCATCTGCACTGTCTGCACAGGTTGTCTGGCCCATTAGCATATACTCCATATACTCCACATGAATACTGAAACTTCATAAGCTAACATTTTATGATTACTCTAGTAATAGATGACTTTTTGTTAAGGGAAATAAGCTACTTTCTTAATAGAATAAGCAGTTGGCATGGGTTGAGCATGAGTTGAGCATGCCTGGTGTTAGGTATCTTCATACATTATACATCACACATATTATACCTACAATGTATCAACATTATCACCATTTTTCAGATAGGATTTTCAAAGAGTTTAAAAATTCTTGCACCAAGTCCCATTCCAAATTTTAAGTCAGCCATCTATGAAAACAAATGCTCTAGAGCCTAAAACTATTTACATATATATATACACACACACATCATTTTATTTGCCACTGCCTTGTGTTTATAACCAAAATTATTGATCTTTATCTCCATTTAACTCATTCAGCCTCCATATATTCTCCTCTTTTTTAAGAAACATTAGTACATATTAAGAAACAGCTCTACCTCAAAGTAATTAGTGTACCTATTTTTGAGCAACACACATTCTCCCATAGTCTTGAATGAGAAAAAGGAATGTAGGATGTTATAAATTAGCGTTAAACTTAGTACCCCTTTCTTTTACTGTGGCTCTAAAGTTTCTTCCCAGGTATTAAAGAAATGCAAAGCCATGTTAGCATAATGGAGTTTCTTGCATTTTTGTCTTTAACAATCTAAGAAACTTAGATTAGTTATCATCTCAAATATTTCAGTTAAGGGAAAGTTAAAATCAAAATCAAAATTATCAACCCTGTGTTAAATAAAATATGATACAGGATTAAGTAAATTTTATAAAAATCTAGTTTACTCTGTTGAAGAAAAACATATTTCTATAATATATAGGATAATGACATGCAGGTGGTTTTTCTAGCTGTTCAACTTTTACCTTTCAATAAATCTATTTTATGTCATTTTGCTTGTAATTTTTGGCTTTGCTCTGTTTATTTAAAAGGCCGTATAAATATAGTCATTCTTTTAGTACATGGTGTTCCTCATAAGTGTTTTATTAAGCTAAGTAATGAGTTCCAGCTTGTCTTTTGCTGGATGCCTTATTTCTTAATGACCCTTGATAAGGGAAAATATACTTTTGTCTAAAATCTCTCTTTCTAATCAAAGCTGCAACCTCCTTATCAAAACATGAGGCAAATGCCAAATCTGATTAACAACTAGAAAGACTGTAAGACAGAAAATTAATTAAGGTCCCCAAATGCCTTGAACTTACACAGAGTTGTTTTAAAGAGTTTTGTTGAAGTACATTGTGATTTATGAAAAACATTGTTTTGAAGATTTTTTTAAATGTGGATTTTAAAAATCAATAATGATCCCCCAAAATACATAAACCCACACTCTTCTTAAATCTTTAACCCTTGACAATAAATTTCTGGCATCTTATTAAATTTGAAATTCAATATGATTCATTTTGCTTGATATTAGCAACTTACTGATTTTTTTTTTTTTTTTTGCACAGTTAGAATGGTATTCTTAGAAATCAGCTTCTTAAAAAAACATGTGGAAGATATCTCTGGAGTAAGTAATTCAGGCCACCTTTTAACAAATGATGATGATGGCTTGACAACATGCCAATTGAAAACTCTTTGAAGATAAATGTGTCATTGGTCCAGTTACTGTCATGTTTTTACATCAGTGCATTTCTAAGTAAATTATATTTAAATGTTAGATAAGAAGTTAAACACAAAGACTTCAAAATGCATAAATTAAAAAGAGCTAAAGTTAAAGAAGTGTCTACAATACAATTAGTAGTCAAATCAAATTACTGATGGGAAAAAAATCGGGAGACAATTTATGCTTCTTTATGCTTTTATAAGTTGCAGTATACTGATTCTGTCACTAAATGTTTAAATTATATTTTCTGTTGTAATTCAACTTAGGTGTTCATCATATTTATTTCCGGTCCTTCAGACATTTTAGAGGATGTTGAGAAAAATCTGTTGCTCATCCACTTCTTTGAAATAGTTTTAGTTGCCATGACACTTTATATCAACGATCAAATGCACACAGATAACAGCGAAACAGTCCTTATAATTTAGGTGGAAAATATTATTTACCATATTATATAGATCTTGACCCTCTGAGGAAGGCATAAAGTTATTTATGACCAAAAAAAAGAGAAAAAATGAGGTTTCTGATGTTCTCATTCAACTGTAATTCCTTTTACCAGTAAGTAGATTATGCATCTATGGTAAAAATTTCAGATTTGTACAATAAGAGTGTGTGCTTTCCTATTTTCTCTCCCCTCAGCACTAAAATGTTTACTATAGAGCCTACATGTATACAGTCTGGAACTAAAAAATTTATAAAAAAATTTCCTCAAATGACTCATATTTTTATAGAAACTTCATCTAGTATATAATATATATGTGCATATATATATGTGTGTATATTTATATTTGCTATTGGTAGTTTATTGATTTTTTAAAATCTCTTATAAATCTATTAGTCTTCATATTACATATACAGTAGGGATAGAACATTTATATTTCTGTGAAAAAAATAATGAATGATTTGAAAAATAATGTTTCTCCAAGCTGGTAAAATACAGGCACTTCAATAAGATATAACATCTCTTGTTCCACCTTTCCTTAGTATCCTAGTTGATCTGTTTGTTCACAGGATGATTTTAATGATCATACTGTGAGATCCTGGTTTGGTTACTTAGTTAAGTCAAGAAAATCTGTTAGTCTAACGTAATATAAATACTTATTGTTTATAACTCAGGCCTTCAGAAATTCACAAAACATTTTCAGGGCCACTTAGTTATTAATATCTGTATACATGGTAAACACCTCCATTATAGGGCCTATGTCTTATATTTCCTTTTTAGCACACAGATGCACATTTTCTAGAATGCTTTGCACATAATAAGAGCTCATTAAATGCTTATTTGTAAATAATAAGTAATTTGTAAGTAATGACTTACAAGTAGTTTGCAAATTAAAAGAATATCATTTACCCAGGAAAACTTGCATGCCTACCTAGAAGAGAGTGCTGCATTAAGTAGTGTCTCCATTCACTCCCTATGGTGACAGTGTGATGTGAAAGTGTGGGTAGGAAAGGGGGTCATTGAGGCTGCTGATCTGGCAGAACCTGACGTGATGGAGGAGCCTGTGCCCCCTGCTCTCTCTCCTCCACTTCTTATATTGAAACAAGGAGTGCTAGTGTAGTCCAGTGTTTTTACCTTACTGCTTTTGTCAAGATGCAGTGTCCTGTCATTTAAGTCAGGCAAAAATAATGTAAATGTAAGCAAAAATAATGTAAATGTCTGTAAACCTTAGTAAAATCAATCACGATGCAGTCCCACCAAAACTGTGGTCCAGTCCTCTTAGATTCAAAGTTTTTCTTTCATCAATACCTGAATAAGAACCTCTAGGACTTTGAAAATGGAGAAATTAATTTACAAAGGACCAAAATAACATCTGGAGTGAGTTAGTTATATGCAGGAACCTAATTATGCATACTTATATTTATGGTGAAATGTAATATTAAAAAATGCATGTGGTAGTCCACACTAAGTGTTTTTCATTATGATTTGAAAAATTTTGTGATCAAGTATAATTCTAAAAAAGTTAAAAACAAGACTCTCATACAAACCTAAAAGGTAGGTAAATATATGCCAAAGGTTTCACTTAACATACTAAAAACTAAAGGGACCAATAAGGTATTAAGACCAGTTCAAAAGAGAATCAAGGAATAGATTTATAGATTAGTCATTCAAAGGACTGGGGAATGAATGTGCTAATGGACACAAAACTGATTAATGTCCTTCAAGGCAATAAACAGTAACATCTGCTGCTAAATTTATCCCAGACAGAAGTTACTTACACTGCTATTGAATAAAAATCATTTTCAGTCATCTCAAACAATAATCATTTATATTACTACTGGTTTTCTATGTTCTAACCTCAACTCTTACAGTTATTAAATATACTTGTTGATAGTAATTAAAAAGACAGAAACATATATACCTAGAAGGTCTTAAGTCCTCAAGCAACTTGGGTGATCAGAATGCCCTCTCCTACTCCAACAGGAAACTCTGGAATGCCTTTTGCCTATTTACAAATTCGGGGTCATTTTTCATGACATCGGCTATCACCACAGTCTTAGCCTTGATGACAATTCCTGGCCTTAATCTCACATTTGTCCTCACAAGTCTGGTCATCTACCTTTTCTATCCTCAATGCTGAGTGAAGCTACTTCCAATGGGCAAAGTTTGTACCTTAAATGCTGTTGCCATTAAGATTTATTTGTCATTAGTTGTGGGTCTTTTTACTTTTCTCTATATGTCATCATGCATGAATTGCATTATAATACTTGGAGGCAGATACTTCCTTGGTCTAGTAGGAAAATATACAAGTTTTTCTCTCGACATTTATTGAATATTTGATATGTGCTAAGTTATGCAAAATCTGTATATTTTACCATTTTTTCTATATATGGCATGTAACAACTTAATAACCAAGATCATTTAATGAATCAGGATCTGTTTCACATATGATAAAAAGGAAAGTAAGGGAAAGGCAATATCTTGTTGAAAGCCAGTCAGATAGTCAGTGATAGAGCCAAGATTTGAGCTCAATTCTGTGTTGCTAAAGTCTGGTTATTCTATTACTGTGTTAACTATTGTAGAATAGTTAAGAATGACTTAATTTTATTCTGACTCAGTTTTCCTAATCTTCACTTCTACTTTGACTCACTTTTAAATACTTCCTGTGATTTTTTTTCTATTAGCTGTACCAAGGACACCAGGTCATGCAGCTGTCTGCATCAGTCTCTATTGCCAGGGAGGAATACCCTCACTGGCCCAGCTAGTGACCTTGGTTGCAGTGACCAGTGTAATTTCACCTGGAGTACTTTCTTCATCCTTTTCTTCCTGACTCCCCTGTCTGCCTGGCCTAATCATTTTCAGCATTTCCTTTATTCACTACATTCTGAGAATTAATATTTATCCTAGTTCGATGATTTCTAGCAAGGAGAAAAAGTCTGCAAAATCTTGTTGATAATATTAAATTTCAGAATCCCAAACTTGTTTCACTATGGTTTTTACCTTTGCCCTCTGCAAATCACGATCTTTTGCTCCCAATTGATAGCAAAGAACCAAACACTCAGGTTTAATTTGCAATGTTCTTTCTTGCTTAATTCAGACTTGCTACTATGCTATCAGAGCAGCCCAATTTATCTTTTAAAAATACTTTCGCCCTAAAACACTTTCAACTTTTTTCTTTCTTCGTGCTTGTGTTATCATTTTACACATGGAGAAAATTGCACTTATTTAGTCCAGAAAATTAGCATTTTTCTCTTAGACATTTTGCAATGTAAGTTTAGTTGATGATTAGCATTCATTCTATTGAAATAAGGACTGCCTTGGCTGTAGGTCAAGAGGACTAGTTCAGGGAGAATAGTGCATCCTCTAGAGCAAAGTGAATAATTTGTTTAGTTTCTGGAATACCTAACACAATTATGGAATAACCAGTAATGAGAGTTGATGAACGTCCTAACATGCACAGTCATCTTTAACACTATCATCCATGTTATCTTTGGGAATCACTGAAATAATCATGCTATCTCTAGTTTTTAAATCTAGAGGTGGCCCCTCAATTTCTTATAGAAAAAAATGAAAACTCTTTGTTGTGACACTCAAGGACCCCTTAGTTTGTCCCCAAACCACATTTCTTGCAGCATTTCCTACCCTCTCCCGCTTACTAGAAAATCCACTCATTTTCCAAACACAGCTAGTTTTCCAATTCTTCCATGCCACTTATAATGTAATTCCTTATGTCCAAAAGATGTCTTCATCTTGTTGTCACTGAGCAAAATCTTAGCTCAAATCCAAGGCCCAACACAGGCCCCTGAGAAGCTTTTCCTAGCCAGCCTTGACCCTCTTTGAAATGTACTTTTTGGAAATATTACTGTGTTGCTTTGAGGCCAAAGAAACTTTGTGTATACCTTTTTGGCGCTAGGGCACTGTGATTCATGTAGTTGTTAAAAAGTCATCTTTATTACAATGAGAACTAGAGGATAGGTTATGTGTCTTTTTTGCTTTTTATTTCTAGGAATGTGCACATAACTGGCACATCATAATAGATATTCAGTCTTTATTTGTGAAATGAGTAAGTGAAAGTCTTGTTATAGCATAGTGTAGTGATTTTCCTGGGTAGGCAAATGGAGTGTGGCAACAGAAATATATGAAGAACTACAAAATGCAGATATATAACCTGGTAAGGAGTTCCCAAAGTGGGGATAACAGATGCAAATAAAGGGATGAAGATGTAGGATCTGGGGTGATTAGACAATTTGCCTATTCTTAAGACAACAAATAAAATAAGGCAGAACTTTAGTCCCAAGGAAATGGGAGTATTAGGAAGAGTATTAATCAAGGCTTTCGACATAGAAGAATTAGAATTAACCTATTACTGGAACTAGCCTATGAGACAAGAGTTGTTTATTTGAAAAGAACCAGAAAACATAGTCCAAGTGACACAAGCAGTAAGGTATCAGAGATGCGGTACTCCTTAAACCAACCATAAACAGGAGCAGACTTATCCCAAGGTAGCCATGTCTTGTCAAATTTATTCATATAAATGTTCATAGAAAAAAATGAAAAGTTAATCAAAATGGTTTGTCATGATATTTCCACCTTCAAGGAGTTTATTATGTTCTGCATCCCTGCCTATTTTGAATTTTTTGGTCCTGGTTGGGTTTTCTATAAGCTTATCATTTTTGGGCTGGTGGTTATTTTTATTGATTCATACTAGACTCTCTACTTATGACCTTGGCATCAATAATTTGGTATTTTCTTACCTCTAGATGCTCTCTTGTATGTCCTCTTCCTTGAATTTATTTGCTAAGCTACCAAGCAACTTCTGATTGACTCCTTGCTAGGTTTACCCTCTTAGAGGTTTATTCCCCAAACTATGTCAGGGCTTGTGACCCTGAGTTTCTGAGAGTAAAAGGACCCAGATGGAAGCTAAGGGTATAAATCGTTCTAGGGAGTCAAGCAGTTATAATCATCCTTCCCTCTAACATTTCTCCAATTGTGTACAAAGGATTAAATTGTTTATTTCAGCCTCCTCTTATCATTAGTTTCTGATGCCACCCTAGAAATAAAATTCAAATAGTATAGAAGAGGGACATTGTCATTCTTCCAGTTGTATTTATTTATTCACTTTAATTTGAGACATCTCTTTAAATAAAAACATTGGGCTTTGCAAAGGCAAGAAAACCACTGCTATAGCAGTCTATTAACAGTTGCCACGAACACAAAGGAGGGCAGCCACAGTCTTCTGGCTTGGTAAGTAGTAATCAAACCAGGATGCAGAGTGTAGATCTCCCAATAAGGGTGCTTCACTTCAACTAGACAAATAAAATTGTGCTCTGCATAATTGTTCTTGAGTTGGAAGGGGCTTTGATGTTTTTTACTTTCTCTTCTATGAAAGAAAACAAGTTATGAACTTCAGTTGTGCAAACAAAGCTTTTATTTATTTTATGCACATCCATGCTCCAAGCCAACTTTTCCCAATTAATCAGATGGTGAACTAATGGAGTTGGTCGAAAGCTGATTGAATACTTAAGAACACAGGAATGACATCAATCATTATTTGGAGAGAATAATGTTTGACAATGAGTTTGTATACTAAGAAGGCTCAAGTTCTAGCTGGGAGGGAAGTCAAAGGACTCCTCAGACTGTAATCCTCAATAATTTAATACCTCTCTCCATTGGTAAAGAGAGGCTACTAGTGGAGTTCTGTATTCACCTGTGTGCACTTGTCCTCCAATGTCCCAAACCTCAGTTAATATTGAGATAGTAATAATCCCACCTCTTGGCATATCTTAGAGGTGAAACCCAATTTCTTGCAGGGAATTGGTCCTTCGGTTACTATTTCTTTAAGTCATCCATCCACCTAACAAGTCAGTTCCATGTATATTGTAATCCGATATAGGTAAATTTTAAAAAGGTAATGTGTATTGGTTTATTATGTGAAAATTTCCAGAAATACACAAAAATATTCTTAGTGTTGTTTGCCTACCCTGGCAAGAGTAGAATTAGGAATTAAGGGGCTGTTGAGAACATTTTTCATCTAAACCTCCTTGAAAATGTTTGATTTCATTATAGAAACATATGTATATATTACTTTAGTTTAAAAATGATTATTTTTCTTAAAAGTCTTGTTAATTTCCTAGACAGGTAGCTGAAGCTAGAGATAACATGTCTTACAGGAACAAAATAACCTGGGCCATCTCTTGCAGAACACAAAGCACCTTACTCAGGTGAGGGCATGGTGGTGCCAAGGTTAACAATGACCTACCGATATTACAAGAAATCCCACAATGGGCTTGCTCTTTCCTCCTGCTCCCACAATAATAATGCATCATCTTTTATTTTTTTTCAAACTTGATAGATTCTAAATAAAAATAGCAGGCAGTTCTTTATATTTTTGTTATAGCTTAGGGTTACTTAAATTATAATTAATTTTTCCCTCTCCCATCATTTTAAATTCATCCTAGGCAATTTAACAAGACAAAGTCTAACTAGATTTTTTAAAACACTCTAATAAGGATATGTTATATGCTGAATCTTTAATTACCTATATATTATCTCTGCTCAGTCTTCGGTGAAGTCTGAATGAATAATTTCTCCAATGATCCAGTCTTTCTGTGTTCATTTTTTTCCCCTCAATCTTTTCATGCACATGGCTACATCCTAAGTTCAGTGAAGCAGAAAACAAAGTAGAAATATATTTTAAAGCATAATCATTACAAAATACTTCCAGTTTCTATCTTTTCAAAATGAATAAAGTCTGCAAGTTTCAGCTCTTTCTTCTCATCCTGATCCTCTCTTTGTCTCTGGATCCTTTGTCACAAAATGAGAAGTTGATGAATGCTGAAATGTGAAGTTTTACTAAAGAGAAGATTAAATTGAAAAATAGTTTCCTCAGTTTTTGTATTCACAATATTAATTGTAAAGCAAAATAGCAAATGACTGAGATATTTGGTTGAAATATAAGCGCAACAAAACACTGGGTATGCTGACACCTGGTAGGATATCAAATTGCCTCCCTCCTAGTTGTGTTTCATTAACTCAGGTGTAAATATTTAGTCAATTTTAGATAAAATAATTCACAAAATTAATAATAATATATATCAGGTTTTTGCCTGAATGAGGAGCCTAAAGTATATTTTATTTAATTTCATATTTTATCTCAGTACAACCAAGCTTTTGCTCACCAAAAAACCAGTCTTATTTAAGCCACTGTCTTCAGATCTTTACCAGACCATTATAACTTTTATTAAAATGAGTATTTTACATGCTTACTAAAATGCTCTCTGTAGGGGGTTCTTTATTGTTATAATTTTAATTCAATAACAAAAATAAGAGAAATTGGAGCACTGAATAAAATTTCGATTACTAAGCAAAGTAAAAAGTAATTACAGTTTTCAGCAATACAAAAGCAACTAAATGTATAATCTGTGTAAAGGCATACATGCAAATTGTCCATTTTATAGCACTAAAAGTCTTTAAAATATTTCCTTGTTTATTACTAACATGTCTAGTCTCCCCTCTGCTGCCCTCCAAACATTCTCGAATGATTCTTTTTGTGATGATACCTTGGAAATCTTTCAGCTATCGTAATAATACATTTTCAGAAATTTTGGTTGAATACATATTATTAAACTGTACTTCTTTTGGTTAGACAGGATATATTTGAAGGTTGTTCTTAATGGGACTAGAATAAATAAACTGAGGATATCAATTTGACAACTTCTGTAATGTTCTTCTGTTCTTTGTTCTTTAACTGGAAGTGGCTTTTAGCAGTGAGAAGTAAAGATTATTGGCAGAAAATAAAGTTTATTGCATGGGTTTTAAAGTCCTAGGGACCTGTACCCCATCCCGGCTTCATCATTTAATACTGGTATTTCCTGGAACAATTCACTCATGTAATAGCCTCAATCCTTAGTTTTTTCAATTATAAAATTAGAGTTATGGGAGCAAGTAACTTAATAGGAATGTTGTGAAAAATAATAGCATAGTGTAGAATAAAGAATCAACATCTACAAATGATTATTGTTAATGCTATTATTAATATGGATAACAGAAATAATTGATTAATATAGTTTTATATCATTTATAAATATTTCCATTTAATTTGGAAGCAAATGACAAATTTGAAGAAAATATAGTTTTTTATTGGACAGTAATTTTTTTCTATCTATAGTCACCCTTTTATGTTGAATTTGATCTCTTATATAGACTCTATCTTAATGAAGAGGGCAGTGAAGTAGATATTTTCTTTTCCTAGAACACTCATTAAACAAAAAGTACTGAGACTTCTGGTTTCCAGTTCCACACATAAGAAGCTTGAAAGTCACCACACCATCCTGGCAACAGGGAAAAGCTAAATGACTGAGAAGTCAACAACTCTTATTGGATCCAATTGAGAAGTGAAGAAAAAGGGCAAACAGTTGTCTCTAAGATGGAAGAAATAGGTGATTATCTTGAGTCATGGCATATCAGAGCAGACTTACCAGTGGAAAAGCTCTGCAAGAACCAGCACCAAAGTAGTAAACCTGAACTATAATTGCTAAATTTCTGGTGACACAGAGTAGACAAGTCTGAGAATTAAAAACTCCAGGGAGACCCACAAAAGGGGGTACCACAGTTTTGTGAGATTTACCTCTAGGATCTCTACCAAGTTCTCACAGTAAACATCAGAGAAACATCTCCTCACTCTTCCAGTAGGGGAAGAGGAAAAGAAAACATTTTGAAATATGCCAGAGTGTTCTGTTCTTAAAAGAGTCTGCACTCAAGAGAAACTATTTAATCAGAGCCTATCCTGCTAGGTTAGGTTTGATCAGAACCTAACCTAACTAGGGGAGGGGAAATACCCAACTCTAGTAACATATATCTTTCCACCTGAAGGAAGGGAAATATAGAACCCCAGCCCTCTCTAAACTTTCACATAGAAGGAAATACCTAACTTCAGCCCACTGTAGCCTTTCTGTCCCATCAAAGTGGCACAGGTGCTGAGAAGCACTTGTGAAGGTCACAGTCTACACAGTAAAAGACTGAGACCTAATCATAGGAATAAGACTATAAAATACTTCCTCTCCCCCCACACCCTACCACCATGTTATTAAAGACCTATTTATAGCAATTCCTTTTACTAGGTATGTAATGTCAAGATATCAAGAAAAAAATGACAAGGCACACATACACACAAAATTAGAGGAGAAAAAGCAAGAATTAGAACCAGACATTGCAGGGATATTGGAATTATCAGACTGGGAATTTAAACAACTGAGGTTAACATGGTAAGGGATCTAATGGATAAATAAAACAGAAAGAATGAAAGAACAGACGGGCAATGTAAGCAGAGAGATGGAAATCCTAAGAAAGAACCAAAATGAAATGCTACAAATCAAAAACCCTGAAACAGAAATGAAGAATGCTGAAGTACTCACTAATGCCATAATAAAAATAAATAAAATATATACATATTGAGAAGAAATAAATGAAAATATCTTTGTACACAGATGACATGATTGTCTATGTAAAAATCTGAAAGAATTGACAAAAATCTCTGGAACTAACAAGTGATTGTAGCAAGGAGAAAGGATATAAAAGTCAATCACTTTCCTATATATCAGTAACGAACAAGTGGAATTTTAAATTACAAACACAATACTATTTACATTAGCACCCTCCAAAATGAAATACTTAGGTATAAACTGAGCAAAATATGTACAAGATCTAAGGAAAATAACAAAACATTGATGAAAGAAATCAAAGAACTAAACAAATGGAGAGATAATCTATGTTCATGAATAGGAATACACAATAGTGTAAAGATATCAGTTCTTTCCAATTTGATTTATAGATTCAATGCAATACCAATAAAAGTTCTAGAAGGATATTTTATAGATATTTCCAGACTTATTCTGAAGTTTATATGGAGAGGAAAAAGTGCTACACTAGCCATATTGAAGGAGAATTACAAAGGAGAGAATATTGAAGGAAAACAAAGTTGGAGACTAACACTAGTAGATTTCGAGACTTAGTATCAAGCACAGTAATCAAGATAGTGTGGTATTGACAAAAAAAATAGGCAAATAGATTTGTGGGAAACAATAGAGAGCCCAGAAATAGACCTGCATAGATACAGCCAACTTATCATTGACAAAAGAGCAAAGGCAATACGATGACTAAAAATAATTGTTTCAAAAAATGGTGCTAGAAGAACTGGATGTTCACATGCAAAAGAAAAAATAGAGAATCTACACACAGACCTTACACCCTTCACAAAAATTAGCTCAACATGAATCATAGACTTAAATGTTAAACACAAGACTATAAATTCCTAGGACATAACATAGACAAAAATACCTAGATAACCTTGTGATGATTTTTTAGATACTCCACCAAAGGCACAATTTATGAAAACAGTAAGTGGTAAGCTGGACTTCATTAAAATTAAAAACTTCTGCTCTGTGAAAGAAAACGTCAAGAGAATGAGAAGAGAAGCCATAGAGTGGTAGAAAATGCTTGTAAAAGATATATCTGATAAAGGCTTGTTTCTTAAATATAAACAAACACATAAAACTTGACAATAAGAAAACATACAACTCAATTAAAAATGGGCTAAAGACCTTACCAGGGGCCTCAATAAAGAAGATATACAATGGCAAATAATCATATGAAAAGATAATGCATGTCTTAAATCAGGCAAATGGAAATTAAAACAATGAGATACTGCTACATGCCGGTTAGAATGGCCAAAATTCAGAACCCTGACAAGACCAAATATTGGTGAGTATGTGGAGCAACAGGAATTCACAGTCATTGCTACTGGTAATGCAAAAATGGTACAGCCACTCTACAAGACAGTTTGGCAGTCTCTAACAAAACTAAATGTACTCTATCTTATATTCTAGCCATCACAATATTCCACCCAAATGAATTGAAAACTTATGTTCATACAAAAACTGGCACATGGATATTTATAGCAGCTTTATTCATAATTGACAAAACCTGGAAACAACCCAATAGTCCTTCAGTAGGTGAATGAATAAACTGTGGTACATTTTGACAATGGAATATTATTCAGCAATAAAGAGAAATGAGCTATTGAGTCATAAAAAGACATGGAGTAACATTAAATGCATATATTAAGTGAGAGAAGCCAATCTTAAAAGGTTACATACCTTGTGATTCCAACTATATGATACTCTAGGAAAGACAAAATTATGGTGACAGTAAAATAAAATCAGTGGTTCCTAGATGTTGGAGGGAAAGAGAGATAAAAGGTGGAACACAGATGATTTTTAAGGTAGTGAAATTACTCTGTATTATATTAATACTATAATGGTGGATATATGTTATATATTTGCCAAACCCATAGAATGTACAATACCAATACAATATCGACTCTAATATAAAGTGTGGAATTTTTTTTTATTTCGGCAGATTATGGGGGTACAGATTTTAAGGTTTAGATAAATGCCCTTTCCCCCCCTCCCCACAAGTCTGAGTTTTCAGCATGACCATCCCCCACATAGTGCACATCTCACTCATTATGTATGTATATACCTGCGCCCCTCCCCTCTCCTACCTGCCCAATATCCTATTACTGTAGTACCCATGTGTCCACTTAGGTGCTGCTCAGTTAATACCAGTTTGCTGGTGAGTATATGTGATGCTTGTTTTTCCATTCTTGGGATACTTCACTTAGTAGTATGGGTTCCAGCTCTAACCAGGAAAATATGAGATGTGCTATATCACCATTGTTTCTTAGAGCTGAATAGTACTCCATGGTATACATATACCACATTTTATTAATCCATTCTTGAATTGATGGGCATGATTATGATATGTCAATGTAGGTTAATCAATTAAAACAAATATACACTTGGTGTACATTTTTGCAATGGGGAGGTTATGCATTGTAGGGGCAGGAAGTATATAGGAAATCTCTTTAACTTCCTCTTCATTTTTACTCTAAAAAAAATAAAGTGATTGCTTTTAGTGATTGCTTGATATAAGCCAGATCATCTCAAAATATTTTTATTCAAAGAATAGATCATAGAGGTAAATCTAGTGGGTATATATATATATATATACATATTTAATACATATATTATGTACATACATTCTATGATTGTTGTCTATAGCATCGTCTATCACTAATATTTCTTCATGATTTTCTTTCTAGTGATAAAGATAGTCCTTCAGAGAAAAGTCTTTTATTGTGCTGTGATGTGTTCAGTTTGGGGAATGTTTTCCACTCATAAATATTAGCTTCACAGATTTCAAGTAAGAATGTCTTGTGTATTTGAGTAGTTAATGACATTTTTAAGGAGCCATTTAGTGTTTTGGGTAAGATGGGCTCATTTTATTTCATCAAAATGGGGAAATATATTCAGGGAATCATCTTTTGCAACATTAACTAGATTTCTGCTATGTTTACTTCAACTTTCCATTAAGGAATAAACTAACTGGTATTATAACTACCCAATTAGCTAGCAATGTGTATGTTGAAGTATGATTAAGAATCTTTGATCTCCTACACACTGTAAAATGTTGATTGGATATGTATGAAAATCTGAGTTTGTACATCTGAACTAAAGAATTACTAAAGCCACTGCAAATGTATCATTTAGAAGTTAATTTTAATAAATCCATGTTGTTGTAGATCTTGACGTTCTCAGAAGGCATTAAAGGGCAGATAAGCCAAAAAGGAACTGTCACAATTATAATAATTTTATTTAAAGTAAATACATATTTTAATCAATTTGTAATTATTAGGTAGTTTATTTCTATGGCTGTGCCTTTACAATGAATTAAATGCATTTATGATGCTAAATGTACACAAACATACATTTTCAAAAAAATTTTTCTTCATATTAGGCCAAAATATGTAGAGTATTTGGCTTCTAGTTCCAGATTTGGCTTTAGTGGATAAAATGATGAAAACAAGTTCCTCTTTCTATTTTCTTTGTAGCATTTAGTGTCATCAGATAGGCCACTAAGTTGTAAAACATAAAAACTATGAGTTATTGTCTATGAACAAATTAATGAGTTATTATCTATGAACAAAATTATATGAAGATGAACACATTAACTGTATGCTTTTTGTAGCAAGATGTATCTTTAAATGTCTTTTTTAAAAATTTAAGATAAAAATTAAATGACAAAAATTAGAGAGGAATTAATACTACCTTAGCATTTAATGTTGTTTGGGAATAGATGGAATTTTGGCTTATTAATTAAGGTCACAATCATGAAATATTTATATATTATACATATCTATAATAAAATTGTATGAAATAATAAGTATGTTATTTACTTTTAAGGAAACAGTACTGCTATATAATGATGAAAACAAGTGGAATTGAGGAAAGTAATCTTTCACTCAATGATTATGTTTATAATCCAAGCAAAAACTGAATATTAAGCAAGTGAATGCAATCAAACCCTGGAGTATTTATCCCAATTTCTGAAATCTGACTGAAATTAAATTTTATTTATTTATTTATGAATGAATGAGACGTTTTCCCAGATTGGTCTCAAACTCCTGGACTCATGCTATCCTACTGCCTTTTAGTGAACTCAAGTTTGTAGAAAAAATAAAATTTCATTGGTTAAATACTATGTGAACTTTTCATTAAATTCCCTACTATTAAAATCATTTATTGTTAATGAATTAATAAAATATTTTAGCATAATCAATAAAATGTTAAGGAAATTTAGAGGGTACCATTTATTTAAGGAAAAACTTTACCAACAAAAATGTGAAGTGCAAAGACAATGAAAGTTATAATATTTATAAAATGGGGGGGGTTGGAGCAGATTGTTTCTGAGAATAAATACTTTCTTATATAGGTCATATAAGCTTATAATTTGTCTTGCTATTATCTTAAAATTTCCATTCTTAACCTTGATGATTAGTTTGATACCTTGCCTTCTCAATAACTGACATCGTATCTTCAATTATCTTTTCCTCCACTCCACTATGGCCACACACTTCCAATGTCACTTTCTAGAACTTTTTGTCATCTCAAATTGTTTGAATCTTAAATAAGACCAGAGCCTCTTATTAATATTTTTGCTAGTTCTTGCTCAACTTTGACTTATACAATTGTCTTCTTTGGGTAATGGTGCCCCTTGCTCTGAGCTCTACTTTCCTATATTTATTCAATACTGCCTGTTTCTATCTCATCTAATCAAATATCAATTCCTATCAATTGCTCATCAAGGTACTGTTTCTCTCCTGGAATATTGCAATAACCTCCTAACTAGTTTCCATGTACTCATTGTTGGTGAATATTGTTCACAATACTACCTACTATGGTCTCAATTTTATATCCTTCAAAGTTTATTGTTAAACCTAATCTATAATGTCATGGCATTAAGAGGGTAAGGGCATTGGGAAGTGATTGGGTCATTAGGCCTCCACCATCATGAATGGAATTAGTGCTCTTATAATAGATGTCTGAGGGAACTTGTTCACCCCTTCTCTCATGTGAAAGAATAAGAGAATGAACCCGCTGATGTCTTGATCTTGGACTTCCCAGACTCCAAGACTGTGAGCAATACATTTCTGTTGTTTATCTAACAGGTTTAAGTAACCAATCTAAGGTATTTTGTCATAGCAGCTCAAATGGACTAAGATAATGCTAAATGATACTTTAAAAAATATGAATGTTTTAATACCAGTCTCCTACTTAAAACACTTCCATTCATTCTTATGATTTTAAGATTATGTTTTAATTCCTGATAAATCTTTCTATTACTCAACTTTGGACAAATATTCCAACTTCATCTTCAGGGAATTTATTTAGTCCTACAAGTACTATTTTATCATATTTATGTACAAATATTTCCATGAATTTCACTTGCATGTATTATGACATTATTTAGTGAATTATATTTTATCTCTCCATTTATAACACAACATATTTATATATTTAGTATTTTAATTAAAATAATTTAAATAGATAATACACGAAACAGTACCATGGTGAGACTTGAAGTTTAAAACGGCCATTTGTTTTCTTTTTCACTTACCAAGGAAATAACATTATCTTATTTCTTAATAACAAGATAGATCTGGTCCTCCTTTCTAGCTATCAGAAAGTACTGGGTGTTGCAACACCACTTAGACACTTACTGCAAAGTGATATTTCACCATCATTTAGATCAATATGTCTGTGCCTTCATCCCAGGAGGCCAGAAAAGCAGGAAATTGCTAATTAGTGATAAGAGTTTAGAAGACCAAGTGAAGTTCAATGGCCCTATATTATATATTTAAAAAAAAGAGTATAATGCTTTCAGTTTGATTTTTTTAGTTGTGCTAATATTTTTGTCCTTAAACTACTCCTCTGGTTTTTTCCTTATCTGAAATGGAACTGAAATCACTTTATGAAATATTCCTGTTTTATTTATCTTAAATCTGCTTATTCCATTATAGGATTTCTCAAAATCTGCTTTTGACAAAGTAGGCAAGCTAGGCTACTATGATATGAATCAGAAATATATCAAAACACAATAATAGTCTTGATTTATAATAATGCCTTCTATTTTTTAAATGAACCCATCTTAGCATGATCTTTATAAAATTAAAACTACATTTCAGTCAAACATTAGTAGTGATTAGAAAATCACATTTTCAAAATTTGAACTAATCAACATAATCTTCATCATTCTTTTATACAAATGAAATGTAGGGTCTTATATCATACCAAATCCTGGTCTATATAAAATTAATTTAACATATTTGATTTTTTTCCATATCTAAAAGTTTACTGGGCATGTCTTATTATCCATTCCTATTTTCTCTAATTTATTATCCAGTTTTACACTAGGAGAGAGTTGAAGATGATAACAATGATGAGACCAATCGCACTTTCAAAAGGCGAGATATAAAGTACTTTATGAAAGATAAAGATGAATAAGTATGTGTTTTCCTAAAAATGAGCAGATAGCTTACATAGCAAATAATAACAATAAGTTTAAAGAATCACTGTACTTCTCTTAAAAATATATTAATATTTTATACAGTAATAATACCATTGACCCATAGTTTTTTAGAGTTACAACATGTATATTCATTTATATATGTCTTTCTAACCTAACCCCTACACTTGGTGCCTTCCTTTCTTAACAACATACTGACATAGAACTGCTATAGCAATTAAGGATTCATTGTGTGTTCTTAAAATACTGTAAAGATTGCTAGCCTTAACTTGTTGTCCCCATCCAGCAAGGAACATTATAAGGTATCAATTATAAAACCTATTAAATGATAAAAACTTTTAAATAATATTCACAATATTATTTGCTAAAACATTTTTTAAAAATTCCATATCCTACCTCATATTTTTGAAGAACTTCATAAGTAAAAGTAGAGAAAATTCTGCAACCTTAACTGTAGCTGGTTCTTATTTGTTTCTGAATTAACTAAATAGCTTTCTCCCCCAGACCAAAAGCAAAAATAGAAAAATTATAGAGCAAAAAAAAAAAATAACTGGGAAAAAGAACTGGGGGAAATCCCTATTATGACAGTGTTTTCACTGTGAAAAAAGTGCTTGGAGGGGATATCTTTTTCCTGAGATTTGGTGCAACCAGACTCAGCCCTTTGGAGATAAAATAGAAAACAAACTGTTGGAATACTGATTTTGTCTTCTCTATCTCACTACTTCGGAACAAATGGTAGAAGCCTGTGCTTTGGAGAAACTGAGATAGTAGATAATTGGGAAATAATTTCTAGTAGGATTTTCCTTACACAACCTGCTCCAAACCTCAAGAGTATGGGATTTTTGAAACTTAGAAGAATTTCCTTCTGTTTCTTCCCCCAGAGAATTAAGAAGTGAGGCTTTGACTTGAGCTCTTCTGTTGAGTGAGATATTATTAACCATGGGCCTCACATGCATCGGACTCTTAAGCCTAGTGCTCATCCATAACTGTTTAGTGGTCACTGTGCAGAAATAGGAGGACCACCACCCATAAGTTAGTTTGGATAACAAGATTGATGATCCATGGAGAAATTTGGTGACACGCATCAAAATTATATGGACAGGCTTGTTACATAAAGAGGATTTCTTGGATAGCAGGGCAGGTATCCCACTGTGGTCCAAAAATTGCTGACAAAAATCAAAGGTAAAAAGACTAATTTGGATTTTTTATTGTGGTATGGGGGTTGTGGTCACTGTGAGGGTTTACAAATGCAGGCATGGTTTTATTTGGTTTGAACCTCCTGCCAGCATCAGAGAAGGAAACACCAGGCTCTCTTAATACTTTGCAAAGACATGGGGCTTAAAAGCTCTACATATTCAGATTCTTAATTACAACCTACCCCCTAAATACATTGGTCTTGCCAAGGACTAAGCACACATATACTTTTTAAGGTCTTCATATAGGTGGACATAAGACTAAATAAAAAGGAAAGTAAAGAAAGAAAAGCATGGGAATGGAAAGATTCTTAGATTTTGTCAGATTATAAAACAGAGAGATGACATTGAAGAGAAACCTTCTGGTTTGTTGTAGATTTTGTTTTCAATGACAGATTTGTGGTGCAACATTCATTATTAAAAATGACTACATAACTAAATATAAAACAAATAAATATAAAACAAATATAAAATACTTTTGTATTTTGTTTTGTTTTATTTTCCATTTCATTTAGTTCTGCTCTGTCCTTTGTTATTTCATTTCTTCTGCTGGCTTTGTGTTTGGTTTGCTCCTCCTTTTCTAGTTCCTTGAGATGTGATATTAGGCTGTTAATTTGTGGTCTTTCTGACTTTGGGATGTTGGTATTTAAGGCATGAATTTTCTCCTTAGGTATGCTTTTGCTGAGTCCCATAGATTTTGATAATTTGTGTCTCCTTTGTCATTTAGTTCAAGGAATAAACATATGACCAGAATATATAATGTGTAATCTCTTACTTCTCAAAGGATTTGTTCATCTGTTTTCTGCTTTATTTATTTTTGTCTGACTTGGCTAATTCAAAAGATTTGACTTCAAAATCTGAGATTCTTTCTTCTTCTTGGCCAAGTTTATTCTTTTGTTTTTTTCTTAATTCCAAAATATTAAGGGGGTACATGTTTGTGATACATGGCTTGAGTCAGGGCTATAAATGTGCCCATCACCCTACTAATGTTCATTTACCCAGTAAGTGGGTTTTTGCTACTCCACTCATCCCTCCTACCCTCCTGCTTGATGTCCAATGACATGTACTTCTTTCTGTGCACCTGTGTGCCAATAGGTTAGTTCCAACCTATTTGAGAGTCCATGTGGTGTTTGTTTTTCCATTCTTGAGATACTTCACTTAAGATAATGGTCTCCAACTCCTTATTTACATATGTTGAGCCATCCTTGCATCCCTGGGATAAAGCCCATTTGGTCATGATTAATTATTATTTTTATATGTGTGTTTTTTTGAATTTTTTTTTGCTAGTGTTTTATGGAGAAATTTCGCATCTATGTTCATCAGGGATATTTGCCTATAGATTCCTTTTTTTGTTGTTGTGTCCTTACCTGACTTTAGTATTAAGGTGATAGTGGGTTCACAGAATGAGTCGAGACAGATTTCTTCCTTCTCAATGTTATGGAATAATTTCTGTGATATGTTTAACAGTTCATCTTTGTAGATCTGGTAGAATTCGAGAATTTGGCTGTGAATCCATCTGGTCCAGGACGTTTTGGTTGTTGTTGGAAGATCTTTTATTACTCTTCAATCTCACTGCTCATTATTGGTCTGTTCAGGAGCTCTATTTCTTTATGATTAAGCCTTTGGAAGGTTGTATATTTCCAGGAATTTGTTCATTTCTTCTACATATTTTAGTTTATGTGTATAAAGATTTTTGTGGTATTCATGGTTAATGTTTTGTATTTCTGTGCTATCAGTTGTACTATCTCCTTTTTCATTTGTGATTGAGTTTATTTGGGTCTTTTATAATATATTCCTGGTTAATCTAGCAAGAGGTCTATGAATCTTGTTTATCTTTTCAAAAAACCAACTTATTTTGTAAATAATACAAATAAACTTTTGTATTTTTTTTTATTTTCTATTTCATTTAGTTCTATTTTGTCCTTTGTTATTTCCTTTCTTCTGCTGGCTTTGTGTTTGGTTTCCTTCTTTTCTAGTTCCTTGAGATGTGATATTAGGCTGTTAATTTGTGGTCTTTCAGACTTTGGGATGTTGGTATTTAAGGCTATGAATTTTCTCCTTAGGTATGCTTTTGCTGAGTCCCATAGATTTTGATAGTTTGTGTTGCCTTTGTCATTTAGTTCAAGGAATCTTTTGATTTCCATCTTAATTTCATTATTGACCCAATAATTGTTCAGTAGCAGGATGTTTAATTTCTATGATTTTGTGTAGAACTGAGTGTTACTCTTAGAATTGATTTCTAGTTTTAATACACTATGATCTAAGAAGATACATGGTATGATTTCAAATTTCTAAAATTTGTTGAGACATATTTTCTGGCCTAATTTATGATCAGTCTTGGAGAATGTCCCATGTGCTGATGAGAAAAATATATATTCAGTAGTTTGGGGGTAGACTGTTCTGTGAATATCCATTAGGTTCATTTTTTTCTATGGTCTTATTTAAGTCCAGTGTTACTTTATTTATTTTATGCCTTGCTGATCTATCCAGCTCTGATAGTAGGGTATTGAAATCCCTGGCAATTATGATGCTATTATTTATTTCCTTGCTTAGCTCTTGTGGAATTTGTTTTCTTTTTCTGGGAGTTCCTATGTTAGGTGTAAATATATTTAGGATTATTTTCTTTTTGTTGAATTGCTCCCTTTACCATAATACAATAACCATCTTTGCTTTCTTGACCATTGTTGATGAAAAGTCAATTTTGTCTGATATGAGAATGGCTATGCTTGCTCTCTTTTGGTTTCCATTTGTATGGAATATTTGTTTTTCATCTTTTCACTTTGAGCCTGTTTGTACCCTTGTGGTTTAAGCATGTCTCCTGGAGGCAGCAGGTACATGGGCCTGTGTTTTTTTCATTCATTCATTCATTCAGCCTATGACTTTGAGTGGCTCATTTAAACTGTTAACCTTAAGAGTTAGAATTGATATTTGGAGGGCTGTTCTGTTCACCCTATTGAGTAGTACCTTATTGATTTGTTTTTCTTCTTGTGGTATTGTTTTATAGGAGTTGTGAACTTTAGCTATTTTGGGTGAGTTTATACTAGCGGGTATCTATTGGGCTGATTTGTGTATAATGCAGTTTTGAATGTTTCCTGTAGAGCAGGTATGTTCATGAAAAACTCCCTCAGTGTTTGCTTATCTGAAAAAGACTTAATTCTTCCATCAATAGTAAAACATAGTTTTGTAGGATACAAAATTCTAGCCTGGTAGTTGCTGTGTTAAAGAAGATCAAAGATGGGACTCCACTCCCTTTTTGCTTGTAAGGTTTCTACTGAGAAGTCTGCTGTTAGCCTGAAGAGTTTTCCCTTCTAGATCAGTAGTTGTTTAAGTATAGTTGCTTGTAAAATTTTCTTTTTCATTTTAACTTTGGCCGTGTTGATTACTATGTATCTTGGAGATGTCCTATTTGCTATAATCTTCCCAGTGCTTGATGACTATCTTGTCTGGATGTCTAGATCTCTCATGATACCAGGGATATTTTCCTCAATAAATCCCTAAAGTAGATTTTCTAAGCATTGAGTTCTTTCTTCTTCTGCCTCAGGTATACCTATAATTCATATATTAGCTCACTTCTATAGTCCTATATCTACCTAAGTGATTGTTGTGCCTTTCTTATTCTCTTCTTTGACTCTTTAAATGAGGCAAACGGGTTATCGTGAGAGCCTTATCTTCAAACCCTGAGATTCTTTCTTCTCCTTTGTTTAATATGTTGCTGAAGATTTTTGCTGTATTTTGAAATTTCCTAAATAATTCTTTCATTTCTTTAAGTTGTTATATCCTTCCTTATGCTGTCTAGCTGTTTAATGACTTTTTCATTAATTTCCTGAAATATGTTTTGGCTTCTTTTTGTTGGTTTTCAACTTTCTCTTCAATTTTATTCATCTTATTTGTCATCCATATTCTGAATTCCATTTCTATTATTTGAACAATTTCCT
This sequence comes from Microcebus murinus, assembly GCF_040939455.1. Classification (NCBI taxonomy): domain Eukaryota; kingdom Metazoa; phylum Chordata; class Mammalia; order Primates; family Cheirogaleidae; genus Microcebus; species Microcebus murinus. The sequence continues at coordinate 23,745,017 of NC_134116.1, read as the reverse complement.
TGTAGTTGAAGTTCACTACAGTAGCTCCATTGTGATCCCTTGGGGGTACTGATCTGTTTTGATTTTTCATGATTTCAGTGTTCTTTTGCTGGTTTCTTCTCATCTGAAACCTCTTTTCTCAATTCAGGCAGGGCACCTAGTAGATTTGCAGAGCACCTGATGTTTGCTGGAAACTCTCCTGATTGATTAGAAAAAGGGGAGATCCCCAGATGGAATTTTTTTCCTATTCTAGAATGCTGACATGGCAGAGAAAGGGCATGTGCGTTAGAAGCCTGTAATACAGCTGTTCTGAATTGTTCTATTCACCTGTGATTACTTCTTTTCAAGCCTGTGCCAGATGCTATTTGTCCTGGGTGCTGGGTCATTCACCAGACAATTATAGGATATTTGAGTTGGGACCTGGATGAGATGCCCTTCACTGAGGCTGATGTTATGGGCATTTCTCCACCTGGGGTCTCCCTGCAGAGAGGACAGTAGCAGCTGGGTGGGGCTATCTAGGCAGTGATCATGGATTCCCAGTCTGTGAGCATTTGCTTGAATCAGGTTGTGGTGTACTGGTGGCTCAAGGCTGGGAGGGTCCCTGGTGCGGCGATGGACTTTGGAGTAGTTCCTCCAGCCCTGTAGTGGTGGTGGAGGCTCCAGGGTGGGGTCATGGGGCCCAGGTGCAGTACTGGAGTTTTGGGGTGGTGTCCTGGACCTGGTAGGAGCTCTGAAGGCACAGAGGCAGAGGCTTGAGCTCTGGCATGAGAGCCTAAGAGCTGGGACTTGGGAGTAGCCAGAATCAGGGCTTCTGAGCAGAGCCTCAGAACTGAAAGCAGGGCTGTGCAGATGACAGGGTTGATCCAACCTAAAGCGCAGGGTCAAGGCCAAGCAAGCAGGAGGCAGTTGGGGCCTGAAGGGTAGAGTTGGGGCCAAGCAAGTGGTGGGATGTTCCACAGACTCAGGGACCATGCAGATGCCAAGTCACATGGGCAGAGGTCAGTTCCAGTTGCCCAGAATCCATGGAATTCTCCCCACCCCCACCATAACCCACTGAAGCAGTCACCCAAAGCCTCCCAGTTTGGAGCCTGCTGTGCCTGAGTCAATCCCCATAGTCAGATCCCCTTGGGCTGTAGGAGAGGGGTGCTTGGCTTCCAGACACATGGTATAGTTCAAGGAAGCCTCCAGTTAGTCCACTCCCTCCCTGGCCTGTTGAGGGTGATATCAAGGCCACAGCTGCAAAGCTGAGTCCTGTGCTGACCTGGCACTGTGCACCTGAGAGCTCAGGATGGCTTTAGCTGCTGCCTGATCCCCACTGTGCCTGTTGTCTTGTGCAGTGACTCCACACAGACTCCAGGCAGGTCCCCAGTCTGACCAGGTGGAGGTCTGTGGTGGTGGAAAGAGCCCTTTCGCAACTTGTACAGTGCGTGCAGGATAAGTAAGCATGGGACCCCAGTACTCTATCCCATTATTCTTCCCATCATGTACTTTGATCTTGTCAAATGTATCACCACATCATCCTTTTGTTTTTTTCCATACTGAGTGTCTTACGTTGCGTCTCTGTGATTTCACGATGTTTCTTCTCAGAAGAGCAATCTGCATGTAGGCAGCTGCCTGCAATTTTCACTTCTTTCTTTGAGAGTGGCATGCTGGAAGGCTGTTTCTAGTCTTCCATTTTTTTCCTCCCCCTGATCAAGTCTATTCTTAAAGCTTTCAACTTTATTTGTAATTCTTTCAATGAATTTTTCACTTCTAGAAGTTCTGTTTTATTTTTTAAAATATCTATTTCTTTAGTCAATTTTTCACTCATCTCTTGAATTGTTTTTCTGATTTCTTTTCGTTGGTTTTCAACTTTCTCTTGGGTTTACTGAGCTTCTTTCAAATAAATATTTTGAATTCTTTATCTGGTATTTCAAAGACTTCAACTTGGCTAGGATCCATTGCTAGAAAGTTAATGTAATCCTTTGGGGGGTGTTGCAACACTTTTTTTTCATACTTCCAGAATGATTTCCCTAATTCCTTCTTATCTGGATAAAATATCTCTTCTTTTTTTTCTGGAGACAGAGTCTTGCTCTGTTGCCCAGGCTAGAATTTAATGGTGTCATCATCGCTCACTGCAGCCTCAAACTCCTGGGCTCAAGTGATCCTCCAGCCTCAGCCTCTCAGAGTACTAGAATTACAGGTGTGAGCAATTGAGCCCAGCCATCTTATTATTACTTTTGAATTTACTTTTAATTGGATGGATATTTTTTCCCCTTGAGGGTGTGACTATAATGTACCTTTTGTAGGGTTATTTGGCTTTGGTTCTGGGAACTTTCAGTGGCAAAGAGTCTAAATGAGTTCCTTCATTATAGACAACTTCTGTGGTAGTTCTAATAGTGATGTGCTGGTTTGATGGTCACATCAAATCAGTGATGTGCTGATTTGATCAGGCTCGCTGCTTTTTGTGGGCCTGGGATGACAGAAATCTCAGAAAGCTTATCTCAGTTCTCAGCATCGTGTTTGTGTATCAGCAGATGCATATTCAGTTGGGCAGTCTGACCTCTAGGCTCATAGGTGGTGCTTGCAGGTGAGAGCTGGCTATGGCAGTACCAGACAGGTCTATGCTTGATCTTTCTCTTTGATACTTCAGGCAGTGGGATAGTCTGTTGGATACACAGTGGCCTAAGCTCAGCTCTCAGCCCGAGGGGCAGGGGGATAGCTGGATGAAGCTGTCAGGCACAAGTACCCACCTTGACAAGGGTGGCTGGGGAGTGGCATGGACTCTGTATGATTTGGATTATATTAATAAATAGCCTTGGTGTGGTGGGCTTTCTCAACTGCCAGCTGTAGTAGTAATTTACCAGGTGAGTGAGTGGGCTCAGTGCCTCCTGAGTAGCTGAGGTGTTCTGGGGGATGGTGGTAACTGAGGTCATGGAAAGCTTGTCTCTCAACCCAGTATTGTGCAATTGTGTCAGCAGATGTTGTAATGAGTGGTGCAGTTTGACCTCCAAGCCAGTAGGTGGTGCTGGCAGGAGAGAGGCAGCTGTTCTGGTGGCCTTGGGGTTTATGCTTGCCCTTTTTTTACCAGGAGAAGTACTCAGATGTCCTAGGGGCTGGGTGGAGCTGGGGAACTCCCAGGGGTACATGTCCCTTGTTTTGTCTCCAAGGCAGGTGAGGAAGAGCTAAGCTGCACAGGGCTAGGTTTGGCAAGCTTGTGTTCAGGCTCCCTGAGACTGGGCAGAGACACCATCCCCAACAGAGGTCAAGGAGCAATGTTCCAGGGATGGGGGGGTGCCTCTACTACACTAAAGAACTCACATGAGGGGAATATGGCAGCATGGACTCCACAGCCTAGCAGGAAGTAGTGGGACCCACCTAGCTCTTACTGCCTTGACCCTTTGGGTCTCCTACTGACAGCCAGCCACAGGCCAAAACAGCCAGAGGAGACCCAAGCAATCTGTGCTCATATATCAAAATTGGTCCTGGGTCACAACACTCTCTGCCTGGGATAGAAGTCAGGGATTGCAGGCAACACCCTTCCTGGTCTGGTCCCATGAAGGGTGGCATGCTCAACTTCACACAACAATTTGAACTCACACCACACTTCCCTCTTAGTCTTAACAAAGGGAACTCCTCCCCTGCTTGAAATTAGATTGCAAATCTCATTCCCAGCCTCTTAAATAGCTTACTAGTGTCCTGGGGCCATGGAACGAGACCTGTGGACTTGTCCTTAGGCCACCGGAGTTCAGGTGCTGGCTATGACAAGGAGGGGCAGTCTGGTCCCCAAGCTGCTGGCAGAATACTAAGATGGGGAAAGCAAGGTTATTCTGCAGGCTTGCCACAAGGAAGAGCTAGAGCAGCTAAACAAGCAGCCACTGGGGAGACAGGCAGGTGTGGGCACTGGTTTGCTCACACCCCAGTCTTGACACAGCCCAACACAGTGGTGGCAATATTTGTCCTTAGGGCACATGAAAACATCCAACCTGCCCTCTCCCTCCCTGGTCTCACAGCTGGTGGTAGAAGTGGCAGCCCCAGGGAAGGACACAGAGCTTTTGGGACCGGACTCTCAAAATGGTACCGCACTTTAGTTGCTCAGGGCTGGAAAGTCTGTGGAACGTCACGTGAGTTCAAGCAATGCTTTTCTGCAGTCTCCAGGCAGCTAGCTCCCTATGCCAGCCTGGAGGTCTGTAAAGATTAAGGAGCACTCCCATAGCTAGAATTACAAAACTCTGTTGTAGGAATGTGGAACCCTGGGAGTTTTTCACTTACCCCTTCCCTAGGTCTGGGAGCTGCTCCCAGCTCTTAGTGATCCCAGTCAAGCAGGCAGAGTCACTTTGTGCTTTTTTTTGCTTGTTTTTGTTTTTCACTTGTTTCATTGTTTCTCTGTTGAATTCCAGTGTCTTCTCTTACATGATCTATTTGAAGTGTGACAATCTACTTGATGTTTTGGCTCCTCTTCAAGGAAAAGCTGTGTATTAGCTGAATCTAGTCAGCCATCTTAAACTCTTTTCAACACCCAAGTTTAAATTAAATTTTTACATTTTTTGTTATAGACCTTAGGCCCATTTTTTAAAAAATCTTGTTGAGGTAGATTTCTCAACCATGATACTAGGATAAAAATAATTATTATTATTACTACTATTAGCTCTTTAGCTTGGAGAAAGTAACGTAGAAAAATTAAAAATCTTTTACTATCTCATCCTCTCATTTCCCCAGTAAAAATCTTTTATGTATTTATAACTTCAAATTGTTTCTGATATATTTGTGAGTTGGTATAGCATTTGCAGTATTCTATTCTTTGTAAGGTTTTCTTCTTTTCAATCTATGTGCAGTTCATAGAGAATGAAGCTGATACAGAGTGGGTAATGTTATTACCCTAAAGCAAGTAAAAAGTCAAGACAAATTTGTGGAAACACTAGAAATAAAAATCATGACTGAGGATTAAAACATCCTTTAGTTTTGTTAAGATGTGACCACAAAGAGACATTACTAGCTGTTCTCAGTCTCTATCATAGGAGGCAAGCATGTTAGACAAACTAGGGCAAGATGATTTACTGCTGTTAAGAGAGAAACTGTAGAAGACAATTTCAGTCACTTATCTCAGTTATAAAAGAGAGTTATATGTCCTTCTTTTGTGATCACTGTCACTAGCAATTTTGCCTCTGCCTTTGAAAATTTCAGTACATAATTCACCCAGCTTAGATGAGTTTTGATGGTACTTTGATCTCTTTTCTCACTAGGAACCCAAGTGCAGGATCTTGAGAACTCACAAGAAGCATTCTCCTCAGGCTTGAAAATCCATTGCTCAATCGTACATTTCTCTTCATGTTAACAATAAATTTTGTTTGCTAGGAATAAAAGAATATGTCCTATTTCTTTGATCAATATTCCTTTATTTCTTTGCTCAATATTCCTTTAATGCAGATTCTTTAAGGTTTGGGGAGTGCTTTTCCTTCTGCCCAAGATTGAGTTACAGGGACCAGATTTTCCCTCTTGACTTAACCAACTAGAAAATTGAAAGAAAATAACAATGATTTCCATACACTGGGAAGAAGGTAGAGGAGGGGAAATAGACAAGGTGAGAACTACAAGTGCCTCCACTCACTGCCTGGCATTTCTAGGACATGGCACAGGAGGGGAACCTCACAAGGGCCTGACAGTCTCAAGGTCAGGAGAGACCTAAGTTCACAAAAGCCAACATGGCTAGAATTTGTGGACCAGAATACCAGAGAAGAGGGAGATATACAGTGAGAAAGAACTCTGCAGAGGGAGATCTCACAGGTATTTGGCTCAGTACTGATTACAAACACATGAGAGGAAACTATCAAAAGTATGGGTGTGGGGCATTATACAGTAATAGAACAATTCACACAGTAATTGGAATAATTCCTATTCCCAGCAGCTAAAGTAAAAACTGTGTAATACATGGGTTTCTAGGTTAATAGATAGAATTATCAGAAGGCTATTATCATAGCAATTTAACCCTAGAGAAAAACTATTTTGTACCTGCCTTAATGAAACTTAAGTACAAACCTTGAAAGCATCCACCATCCACCTGATTACAAGTAACTCAATTGAGTGCCAGAACAAGGGTCAACATGTTTTAAAAGGCCATAAAAATCCAGCATTGAACAATGCCCAGCACCCAATCATAAATACAGAGGTAAGCAAAGAAACAAATAAATATTACCCATATTGGAGAGAAAGATAGGTAGATAGATAAGTAATATAGATAGATGATAGATAGATAGATAAAAACAGATTCAGAACTGAAAAATATAATGGAACTAGTAGAAAAGATGCCAAAACAGTGATTTTAAGTGTTCTTCATAAATCAATACGGTAGAGGAAAACATGCTCATGAGTGGGAGGGAAATGGAAGGTATATATTTTTTAAAGGGAGATAAGAATGATTTTATTAAGCTTATAAATTTATAAATTTGAAAATTAAAAAAGAAAATGAAAACTGAAATTCAGAGGAATGCATGTGTAAAATTCTGTATATACCTTACAAGGTTTATTAGAATATATGCTCATTCACTTTTTGCTCTCCATCAGGGAGTACCATACTTAGTATATAGTTAGGTATTCAATGTTTTCTGAAGAAATGCTGGGAACACAAAACTGATCTTGAGTTATTTCTAACTATAATAAGGTATGGTGTGAACTTTGCTTTAAAATGATATTTTCTTAACTTTAATAAATTGTAGAAAACATTAATTTCAGAATTTTGAGATTATATTTCAACTATTGAAATTTAACATTCATTTTTGGAATGTATTTTCATGTTTCCCATCTTGTCATTAAAGGATTTAGCATTGATAATAAATAAGCTTATAATAGTCTTTCTATAACTTCAATGCCTCTCTTTGTTTTTCCCCAATGAACTCTATAAGAATAAGGCATAAGCAATTGGTACTCTGTAAGTTTCATAATATTTTTGTACATAGTTTAAAGAGATTTCCTTAAATATAGGAAATAGAGAGTAAATCCCAAGATGAATAATGACATAAACTAAAGTATGTTATATAAGTAAAATATATAAATATAGTTATGCATCATTTAATGATGGGGGTACATTCCAAGAAATGCATCGCTAGGCAATTTCATCATTATGGGAACATCAGAGTATACTTAAACAAACTTAAATGGTATAGTCTACTATACACCTAGGCTATATGGTATAGCCTATTGCTCCTAAGCTACAAACCTGTTTAGCACATTACTGTACTAAATATTGTAGGCAATTGTAATATAATACAATGATAAATATTTATGTATCTAAACATAGAAAAGGTACAGTAAAAATAAAGTATAAAAAAGTAGTGCACTGTTATATAAAAGTAGTGCACTTTATATATAAGGCACTTACATGAATGAAGCTTGCATGACTAAAAGTTGCTCTAGGTGAATCAGTGAGTGAGTGGTGAGTGAATGTGAAGGCCTATGATATTACCATACAGGTATTATAAACACTATATGCTTAGGCTAGACTACATTTATAAAACAATATTTTTCTTTTATCAATTAAAAATTTAATCTTAGCTTACTGTAATATTTTTACTTTATAAAAAGTTCTTTGAAACTTTTGGCTGTTTTGTAACAGTACTTAGCTTAAAACACAAAAATATTAAAGCTGTACAAAAATATTTTCTTCACATCTTTATTCCATAGGCTTTTTTCTATCTATAAATTTATTTTTTCCTTTTTATTTGTTTTTATTTAAAAATATTTTTGTCATATGCATACATTGTATAATGCTGAAGTCAGGGCTTTTAGCATGTCTGTCATCAGAATAGTGTTCACTGTACCCAATAGGTGCATTTTTATTCCTCACTCCCCCTACTCTCCCTCCTTGGCTTCCAATATCCTTTACATATTTTTGTGCCTGTGTGTGCCCATCATTTAGCGTATTATTGAGAACATGTATAATAGTATTTACTTTCCTATTCCTGAGCTACTTCACTTAGGATGATGGTCTCCAGTTCTATTCAAGGTGCTGCAAAAACATTATTTCATTCATTTTTATGGCTAAGTAGTACTCAATAGTATGTATATACTACATATTCTTTATCTACTAATGAATTCATGGGCACTTAAGTTGATTTAATATCTTTGCAATTGTGAATTGTGCTGCAGTAAATATTCAAATGCAGGTATCTTTTTGATAAAATATCTTCTTTTCCTCTGGACAGATACCCAGCAGCAAGATTGCTGAATCAACTTTTAAGGGTCTACTTTTAGTTCTGTGAGAAATCTCCCTACTGTTTTCCATAGAGATTGTGCTATAGTCCCACCAGTAGTGTATAAGTGTTACTGTTTTCCTGCATACATACCAGCATCTTTTTTTTTAAAATTTTTAATAATGACCATTGTGATAGAGGTAACGTGCTATCTCATTAAGGCTTTAATTCTCATTTCCCTGATGATCGGCAATCTTGAACATTTTTTCATATGTTTATTGCCCATTTGTCTATCTTCTTTTGAAAAGATTCTGCTCATGGCTTTTGCTCACTTTTTGAGGGGTTCTTTGTTTTTTTTCTTGTTGATTTATTTGAGTTCTTTGTAGATTCTGGATATTAGTCCATGGTACTGGTATAAAAGTAGAGACATAAACCAATGGAACAGAATGGAGAACTCAGAAATAAAACCATGGAGCTATGACCAACTGATTTTTGACAAAGCAGACAAAATACACTGAGAAATGGATGGCTGGGAAAATTACAGAGCCACATACAGAAGGATGAAACAAGATTCCTATCTCTTGCCATACACAAAAATTAGTCCAAGATGTATTCAAGACTTAAATATAAGTCATGAAACCATAAAAATTCTAGAAGAAAATGTAGGAAAAACTCTCTTAGACATAAGATTAGACAAAGAATTTATGACTAAGACCCCAAAGGCAAATACAGCAGCAACAAAAATAAATAAATGGTATTTAATTAAATTAAAAGGCTGCACAGCAAAGAAAATAACCAACAGAATAAATAGATAACCTACAGAATGGGAAAAAATATTTTTTTCTTTTTAAACTTTTTTGTTAAAAATCTAAGACATGAATATATACATTAGCCCAGGCCTACACAGGGTCAGAATCATCAATATCAATTTCTCCCTCCATATCCTGTCCCACTGAAAGGTCTTCGGGATAATAACACACATGAAGCTGTCATTGCCGATGATGACAATATCTTCTTCTGGGATACCTCCTAAAGGACCTGCCTGAGGCTATTTTATGGTCAACTTTAAAAAAAAAAAAAGTAGATGGAGTATACTTTAAATTCATGATAAAAGTATAGTAAATATATAAACCAGTAGCACAGCCATTTATTACCATTATCAAGTGTTATGCACTGTGTATAACTGCATGTGCTATACTTTTTTTATGACTAGCAGCACAGTAGGTTTGTTTATGCCAACATCACCACAAACATGTAATGTGTTGTGCTATGACATCATGATGGTTATGACTTCACTAGGTGATAGGAGTTATCCAGCTCCGTTATAATCTTATGGCACCACCATCATATACGTGGTCTGTCATTGACCAAAACATCATATGTGTCACATGATTTTATGTGTTATAAAAGATATTTGGTAATCTTTAAAATAATGTATTCTTTATTCTTTAAAAATAATATATGTATCAACCCCACTATGATCTGAGAAATTCTCCAACTTAAAGTTTTTCTGAATTTTTTTTCCCATTTGCTTCATGACTCAGTACCTTGATGGAATGGAAGCCTCATGCGTAATTCTTATTGACAGAGGCAAACATTAACTAATGGCAAGCTATAATAATGTTTGCATTTTTGAATCATTAAGAGTTTTTTCCTGAAATATTTCATATCTGGAGTGCACTTGATAGATATTAAACATCTTTTTATAAGGGTAACTCTCATTTCAGCTGTTTATTTTTTTATTAATGTAGTGTCTGAATAGATACACTCAGATTTGAGAGCTATGTCTGACATTTCAATTCAAAGTTAAGGCCACCAGCATTTACAGCAACTGCTGTTCCATTAAATATTTGTCAGAGAGAAAGACAGAGGATTACTTTCTTTCATACGTTTGGTACATTCAGCACTACACTTAAGAAAAAATATGTCACTTAGGCATCAACACAAATTTCATTTTTTGATTGAAACTCTGATAGCATTATTATTCAGGCATTGGCCTTAGCACTTCAAGACTAGTGCACATATCATAGATATGAATACTTTTTTATTGTTTGAAAAGTAAGATAGAGAACTGACATATTGCAAAAATATTTAATTTACAGTTTACTTGGTGTACTTTCAGCATTATTGTTCCCTAGATTTATTTCTCTTCAAAACATAGTTTGAACTTCTCTGTATTGAGTTATCATTTTACACCCATTTCAGACAGGACACTTAGATTAATAATCTATCCAATTCGTTGCTATATGTCAAAGTCTGTACCAGTAAGGCACACAAAGAAACAACAAAATGCAAAATGGAAAAAGCAAAGCCATATTAATCAAAAAAATTCTTAAGCAGAGAGTTGGTGATATTAGACTACTAGCTGCTATAATAAAACAATGGGGATTGGCATTTTCATAGCCAAGAGACTTCATCTATCTTATATTCCATATTATTTTGTGAATAATCTTTTTAATATTATATACAAACCATATAAAATTTTAATCAGCCTGATGCTTTCATTAAGAGTGATGTTCTAGAAGGTCATTAGATCATTTGTGTAGGCTTGCTGCCATAAAACTCCTCTATGAAGAATTTTCATTGTAATGGATATGCTTCTCAGTATCTTCAACAGCTAAAGCATTTTGGTGTTTTAACTTTTGTATGTACAAACTCTTGTCACATTTTACCTTTTACATACTATCAGTGATATAAGTGTGAGGTTGGTAAGAAATATTTTGTACTCAATATATAACAAAGTTAGTGACAATGAACATTGTTTTCTTTTGAAAACTATTTTACCATTTTTTTTTTTTTACTTCATTCTCAAATATCTCCAAACACTACATTTATATCTTTATCTAATTGGGTAAACACATGATTTGACATGAAGAAGTGAAAGATTTAAAAACATGTTTCCCCATTTTCTCCCTATCTTGTAAGGCAATTTTATGAAAAACACCATTTCACTAAGGTCTTAGAGGTCTGGAATGGAATATGACAAGTAGCCAAATGCTAAGTTTTCCTCAGTACTGGAACTGAGAGCAGTGCATTTGAATGTAGTTCCAAAATCTTTCTTCTTTAGGAGTTAAGAAATCGGTTAACACTTGTGGAAATGGTCAATAGGAAAGCATTCAAACCACAAAAATATAGACCTTTTATTATCAACAATAAGCTGAAATCTATACTCTTAGTCTCAGAAACAAAATGCTAAAGATCAAATAGAATCCTGAAAGTTAAAATATGGCAGTTCCATTTTACAATTTTGATCTGAATTATGAACATGTGATACTAATTGAATAATGTGAGTTTATTACAATTCAAACTACTATTAATATAACAGATAGTATTAATTTTATGTTCTTTTGAAAGGTGGAAATATGACTAATTAAGTTAACTAAAGCCAAGAATATGCATTTTTGAAGTCAGAACTCCCTTTTGGTTTTCTAAGGAAAAGAGTAATGGTGGCTTTCTGTTATCATTTTCAAAGTACGAAAAGAAAAACTGTCTTTTTTAAAGTGTTGCAGTCAAGCATGAACCTACTGCATTGTCTTCTCTATACTTGTACACTGTCTTGCTAGTATTTGTCAAGGTAAAGGTTAGATTTATTCATTCACAAAACAAATTCATGGAGATAACATTTGCTAAACGCTTATTTGTGGGGTACCAGGCTAGGACTAGGGTGACACAACTAACAAATAGGATATCATCTCTACTATCACTAAGACTATAATTAGTAACAACAAACAAAGGTAAGACATTTAAACATTAGATGTGAATATGATAACAGTTGTATCATCACTGCATTTTAGAGCTGTTTTTAATGCTTTGTTGCTGTTTTTCCTGTTACCCAACATAGTGTACTGAACAGAGTGTACACTCCATAAGCAAAGCCTGAATGAATGAAACCGGGGAGATGAGTACTACCAACTTTTCCAGGAAAACTACTTTATAGGTCTTGAACTATTTGCTCAATGAACCACAATAAAAATGAATTAGCTAGTGATAACACCATATTTCAGACCTACTCATCATAAAAATCCTTGCAGATTAATGAATAATCACCATTAACATTTCATTTTTAATATATTTTTTGCCTGTGTTATATATGTAGTAATTAGAATTGATTTTTATAGTATAATTTCACAAGATACCAAAATAAATACTAAAGTCCAAAAAAGATTCATTGTATACTTTCAAATGTTAACTCTACAACTCTGTTAAAGAAAATCCACAAATATTTAGTAAACCGAGGCAGTATGGTGTTCATATATGCATTATCTTATCAATGTTTATAAGCAGGTTCTTTTAAAAGACCACTTTAGTAAATAATCTCATCAGATGAGTCCTTCTCTACTATTCCAGAATCACTGAAAAAGTATTTTAAATTTAGGGATGATGATTTTCTTAGAATTTTTGCATTTATTTCTGTTTAAATGTTGAATATATTTATATAATTATAAACATCAGTTCAAACATGGATCATGGAGCTGAACACTAGAAAATTAGTTTGGTTTAAACAAACTGAAAAATTCATGTAAAAGGTGAATATGAAATAACTTAATGAAATATATAGGAATAGCTACAAGGCTAATGTTTCATGTACACAGCATTTATTTAGGAGAGGGGGTCATTAAAACTGTATTTCCTTCTAGTCTATTATGATAATATCTGGTTCTTAGGTGCATGAATTTTAGCAAGAAGATTGCATGGTTCACTTTCTGAGCTTTGACAGAAACTGCTTAGCTTATTTTCCATAATATGGTCAATAGATGTGTAGTTTCTGAACTGTAAAATGCACAGGGAATTATTACCATGGAGTTATTGCCAGATGGGATAAGCAAGCCTATTATGTCAAAAAAATTGATGATTCCTTAATATGGGCTGGAACTTCCACCTACTTAATTTTCTCTAAAACCAAGACATTAGTGGGTTGCTTTAAAAATGTGAAGATACAAGAAACAGAAAAAACTGGCATGTCAGTCATCTATCTAAGATTCTGTTAGATGTAAAGTAAATGATAGAAAATTAACTCAGAGTCACTTCCAAATATGATTGAAAAAATTGTAAATTTTCCATTTGCTACTGAAATGTTTAGATATGTTTTACTCTTTAGAAGGCAACTACTGTACATGGTATATAGGGTATATCATCAGTATTTCCCCCAAAAAGTTTAATTTTTCATAAGATGTACTTTATATGATCAGTTTATAATATTTTATTGGGAAATTCATATTGTTTTCTTAAACACCAAAACTTACATTTCAGAACTTATTTTTTTGTAATGACTTTCTTCCTTTTTTCATCACCAAAATTATTTTGCATTTTATTTCCTTGCCTTTTGTTTTATGCTTCAAATTGTGAACTGTGAATGTGGCAGGCAGGATTTTGGTTTCCACATTCTTCATCGCCTAGTGTTATTCCTGTGTATGCTATGTTACAAGGCGAAGAAGTTTTGCAGATATAATTAAGGTGTTTTCTTAACATGATTATTCTGGATTATCTGATGGTCCCAGTGTAATCATATGGTTTATAAAATTGGAAGAAGAAAGCAGCAGTATGCTTTCAGAGTACCAAAAATATGAGTATCAGAAGTATGCAATGGAAGAAGAGGTAGGAGAGTCTCAAAGCATAACAGGGTCTCAATCTGCCATATGCTGGCTTAGAAAATGGATAAAGGACTATAGCACAAAGGAATGTGGGTAACCTCTAGAAATGGAGAATGGCCTACAGGTGACAACCAGCAAGGAAATGGTTACCTCCGTCCTTCAATTTGAAGGAGCTTAATTCTGCCAACAGTCTGAATGTGCAAGAAGAAGATTCTCTTCTAGAGCCTTCAGAAAAGGAACACAGCTCTGCTGACACTTTGAATTCAGCCTCCTCTAAGCAGAACATCTAGCTAAGCCCTCTGTACTTCTGACTCACTGAATCTATGAGGTGATTGATAAATGAGGTTTAAAGATGCTAAATTTGTGGTAATTTGTTACAGCAGCAATAGCATACTAATACAGTGACCTTCAATGCTTTGAGACACTATTTTACAAACTTCTAGCTAAAAATTTACCTTGTGTGAAATAGAATATTCTATTATTTTCAAAATGTGAAAACTTAAAAGTTTATTTTAAGATTTTAAAGAAAAATAATGAAAACAATCTTTATCTTCCAAAAAAATACCAATTCTAACCAAGCCTTTTCACTTTCTTTCTATGATATCTGTGACCCCCCCAAATTAAATATAATTCTTTCAAGTGAAACTGCTATTAATTGTAACATTTTCAAAGTATAATATAAATAATAAAACTAATTTTTTATTTGTTGAATTTCACTGCCCATTTCTGGAAGTATTTGATGTGTTAATAAATCCACTAAATGTCATGTGCCAATTATGTAACAATGTCCTTGACTTTGTTATTTTTCTGTGTTAATAATAGGTGATTTTTTTTGTAATGGGGGCAATTTTATTGAGAGATAGAAAACTTAAAAAGAAGAAATATTGCTTGAGTACAGTAGTCTCAAGGAATCATTTTATCATTATTAAATCTCAACTTTAAGGATCACTTCAGTTATTTTTTTAAGAAAAGCTATCTGAATTAGGTGAATTTAATGAACATTTTCAGTTACTATTTTTATGTCTACATGATGTTATAGAACAGAAAACTCCATCATTACAACACATTATCTGCTTCTTGTTACAAAGTTTGTAGATTAGCTCTGATATTAATTATAAGTCTTTGGAATAATTCGGAAGCAGAATATTTGCACTATTTATTGTACAATGTATATGGTAAAGAAACATTAAGTCCAGAGAAGCTGTTTGAGTATATATATTCTTTTGTTACCATTTGCAAAGCCAATAGATTTGGTGAGTAATTCCTTAATATAACTTCCTTCAAGCTTCACAAAGAATAGGCAGTAATGCAGTTGGGCTAGGTCAACACATGAATATCTGAAAGACATTCTAGTTTTATTATGTTAAAGTAAAGCACATATGTAATTGGTGTGAAAAACAATGTATTAAAATATTTTAAGTAAAATAGAAAAATGTATTGTATACTTATGTATACTGCTTTTAATATTCTGTCATAGATTTCCATGTGATTGATATCAACATTTCTCCATAAACTATTCTCTCTGTAGAATGGAATGATAGCCATTGACCAGTGAACCACTGAAGCCAGTAAATCCTGCCAACAGCTACTGACTCTCTCTATCTTTACCATCCTACAATGATTCTAAGTTCTCACGTAGGAAGCCTACTGCAAACTCTTGGGTCTTTGAGTCCAAACTTCTCAGAAATTTTGATCTTTGCATTCTATTTTGCAGTATATGCTTTATTCACATTCTGTGATTATAAATCTTTCTGTCTATCTCACAGTCATTCATATCCCTGCTAGTATTCTGTTAGTGAACATATCTCATGAAAAAGATTCTTTTAAAGCACAGCATGAAGGTTATAGAGGTGAAATTCCATATATCACAATGTCCATTTTAATGAAAATTTCAATATAGATAAAGAGTAATCAGCTCCAGTAAGTTTCATTTTACTCTTCCTAAAAGGGAAAAATCCCACTACAACTAACGAAGGTCATAATAATGTCCCTTCATCTGATTAACAGTGAAGGAAGGAGAATGGTTAGTATCATAGAACTTATAAATAATTCATAATAATATGATTGGTATAAAGTTGCTGGATGTAGTTACTAAAATGCCATTCACATATTCTTGGAATTATTCAATAATTCTATTAATACTATAACAAACTGCTTTGACCTTGAGTTGTGTTTTTCCTACAAACAAATCAAAACCCTGAGCTTTGATGTGAATTTTAGTTATTTCATTAACCCTTTCCATAACTCTAGAATCAAACTTAGTAAATTCTTCCTTTATCAAAAAGAAACAATGTTATAGAGTCAAACCTTAATAAAAATATCACTGCTATAAAAAAGTAAAAAGTGGATAGGATAACACTTTTCTTTATGAGTTCAGATTCCTTATTAACCAAAATATTATGCATTAAATTGAGTGAAATTTAATAAAATGAACTCGCTTACCCTTGGTATACTTATAACATAGCTAGGAGCAGTAATGGGAGGTGCTGGTTTATAGTATCTACTGATTTCTCTGGTTTAAATACTTTCATAGTGGCTGATTTCAAGCTACCTATGTGATATCACTGAGCTCCTACTTAATAAAATATATATACAATTGGCTTTACAGGCTTAAATTAAAAGCCTGTATTAATTTAAGGCTCTCACTAGCCAGTAAGAGTATCTTCCTGTATTAAAAATAAAATGAAATGAATTTTTGATTGTCAAGCAATACCAAGAGTCTATTTAGCATGATGCTATGGGAAGGCAGCCTTACACAGTTGGTGATAGACCTGGGTATAGTATATGAGTTCTTTGCAGTATTTTGCCATGTAGCGCTCTAACAGAGCAAAGTCTAGTATCAGAGGTGAAATTCTAAACCACGGGCCTTTTATGTATCAGTTCATAGGTGGATAATCGATGCATTTTTAAGGGGGTAGATCACATGGTCATAAAGGCTGGTGTGAGTATCTTTGACTAAGAGAGAACAAATTTTTTTTAAAGCTTTTCTAATTGTAAGTTAAAGATGCTTTATTTTAAAAATTTCCAGAAGATTATGGATGATAAGGGAATGCAGGTTTGAGTAAGAGGTAATACATAGTTTTTTAAAAAAGATTTCCATAACATATATGCTCTGGTCACTTGATATAAAAGTTGGAAAGCCCTAGTTTGGAAACACAAAATTAAGCAGATTTTTAGCCACTTTAAAGGCTGTAGCTTTTCAGTAAAGGAATACTTCAAGACATTCTGAAAATAGATATACAATAACTAAAACATATTCAAATCTCATGGAAAATAGAAATTGAATAAAATCCATCTGAAAGTGTTCAAAGTGCCCTTCAGGCTTTGATTTCTGCCTGTGTGAGTCACAGTTCAACTAGAGAAATAGAATTGTATGAGATATATATTAAGACATTTACTGAAAGGAATTGGCTTAAACCACTTGAGAGTGCTGGCTAGGCAATCTGAAATCTCTAGGGCAAGCTGTCAGAAAGGGAAGGCAGGAACTCTCAAGTATAGGCTGAGGCTGCTGCCCAGAGCCAGAATTTCATCTCCTTAGGGAATCCTGGACTCTGGTATTAAGACTGTTCAACTAATTGAACCAAACACACCCTGATTATATAGTATAGGCAACTGATTATGGCATTTAATCACATCTTATTATTGGTCTGTTCAGGATTCCTATTTTCTCCTGATTCAAACTTGGGAGGTTGTATGTTTCCAAAGTTTTATCCATTTCATAGAGATTTTGTAGTATATGTGCATATGAGTTTGCAGGGCAGTCATGTATGATATTTTGAGGACTTCTCTGGAAGATTGATCAGGAATTGTGAGCCTGTAACACTGTTGCTCTCCTGCGTCTCCTCTTTCCCCTGTGGTTTTCACCAGCAGTCAGAAGTCCTCGTGCATGGCCTGAGCACTCACCCCTTGGTTCATCGGTAGTGGCAAGGGGTCAGTCGTGGTGGAGTGTTTGCCCTGCCCAGGTCCATCAGTGACAGCTTTGCCCAGATGACAGCAGTGGCTTCTGTGCCACGAGATGGCAGTGTTGAGCTCCTGGGGCCACGGTCGCTTGCTCTGGGTCCTGAGGCAGCTGTGGCTGGGTAGAGCTGCCCAAGAAGCAACAGGGGGCTCCAGATTCTTGGAAACCTGCTCTGCCCTTGTCCCCAGGCAGCAGTAGGGGGCGCACACCAGCTGCCCATGAACCTCACAAGAGCACCCAGCCTCCTTGGCCAGCCTCCCTCCCAGGCCTGGCGGGGGCAATGGGGAGGCAGCAGCAATGCATCTGACCCCCAGGTAGATGCAGCTCTTGGGGGCTGGGACCTCAAAATGGCTCCATTCACAGCACTCAGGGTTTGTAAGCCAGCGGGACTTTCTGGGGCAGTATGGTGCACAATCTCCATTCAGCTTCCTGTGTCAGTCCCATGGCCTGTTCTGTGGAGGGGCCATCCCGCAGCCCCGATTGCAATGCCCATGGGGGAAGTGTGGAGCCCTGTGGTGCTCTCCTCTGTCCCTTCCCCACGTGTGGGCACCTTGCTTGTGTACCTCCCATCCTGCTGAGCTGGTCGCCCTACTTCCCTCTCCTTCACGTTGGGAGCCTCTCTTCTGTTCATTCCCAATGCTCTCTCTAAGATGATCCATCCTGAGGTGAGTATCTACTCACCACTCTCCATTCCGTCTGAGAGATGAGCCTGTGCAGGCTACTTCCTGTCCGCCATGGTGTCCCCCTCCTCATATGTCTTTTTAAAGTTTCTCCAACAATGTGGATTTAAGATAGTAATTAATTGTGTGTATTGTGATGAGTAGTTTCATTGAGAAATTTAGATAATACCGATTTGAAATTATCTGGTGCAAAGAAGTTTCTATTGAGTTTCAGAGTTTATCTGAGTGAAGGACATAGTCATGTTTTTTTCCATTCTTCCTTCTCAGAATTGAGGGCTACTCTTAGATATTTTATAATTATCTGTTTGAATCCTTTAGAGATTTATTCTTTGAGGGTTTAGTTGGGGTTATAATGTTGACTAAACTGTTTGTTTACATAATGATCTATTAGAGCTATTCTTTAGCTTTCATATAATCTCTTTTTGCATGAGCCTCTCAGCTCACTAGGAGGTAGAAGTGGATCTAAAAGTTTTTTAACTTGTCCCTTTTTGGTGGAGGTTCTAGCACAGATGAAGAAATCACTTTGTTTCCAAAGCACACCAAATTCATGCACTACTCTAAAAGCATACCTACTGTATATATATATAGGCTCATTTTCTGGTCTTTGGTTGAATCGGCAAGTTCTGTTAAATGCAATAAATTATTCCATCTAGGCAAATTTTACCCCAAGTAGAGGACAGTATTTTAAAGGTGAACTTAAATTAGTAATAGCATATTCTGCTCTGTAAGTTTTAGTTTTGAGGTATGATCGATTAATAAAACTGGGGTTCTCAACAGGATCTCTCTAATAAATCTGATCAAGATACAGAAACTTCCCTGACAAAGATAAGAAAGAATGAGGTGAATTTCCCTTTATCTTTCAACCTTTAGTTCCTGAGTCAACTCCACCCCAAAGATTTTCTAAAATCCTCCAAATAAAGAGAATCACTCTTTAATACTGCCATCATATTTTACATTTGCTTGCAGTGCTATAGTTTTCACTATGAAGTTGCATGTCTGTGTTCCTTACTATACTGTGAGCCCCTTGAGGACAGGGACAAGACTAGTATATTGTTCAATGAGTATTTATTGAATTATAATTGAATTAGTATAGTATTCTAAGGATTGTTGGCTAGTTTTATTAGGCCTAGAATCTCTCTCTATGTATGACACAAAACAGTTGAAATAAAAAATGATATGGAAGCAAAGAGATAAATTATCTCTGTAACATTACATAGAAATTGTAAATAGAAAAGCTATTAATAATTTCTTTGCTAATTATTCTTCTTTTCTAGGTTTAGAATTCATCAAACAAGGATTTATAAACACTTCCCCCACACACATCCCACCCATATCGTCTTTTCTGCTTTTATTCTCAGGCACATTTCCTTAACGTTGAAAAATATGGCCAAAAGATGGCCACTGAAACTCTGGGCTTAAGTCATCTCCATATGTGGAGATCCAATCAAAAGAAAATGCCACTTTCCTGCTAGTCTCTCAGGGAAATTTTATATTGGCCTGCTCTAGAACAAATGACCAAACTATTCTTGGTAATATATGTGGAATTAAAGGGTGGGGCTTAAGACTCAACTATTAATATACATAATATATTAAGAGTGGTGGTAGGACAAGTATACAAAGGAGATTCTAGACAGCCAAATAAAGAAAAGAAAAATGTGTACTATGAAAACCATGGCTGTTCGTTATTTCATCATAGAAAAGGTTAGAATTACTCTTCAGATATTCTTAACTTCCTTTGATAACTCATTATTTAAATAAACAAATATTTTTAATATGTTATTCCCAGGCTTTAACTGAACTTGAGGGTAAAAATTAGATATGTAACACACTGTTTTGTCTTGAAATTATGATGAATGATGTAATCCAAATAGCATGGACTTAGGAGCCAAAAAGGCCTTTATTCAAAACCATGATATAACTTTTCTTAGTACCCTGACCTAATTTTATCATCTATAAAACTGAGTTTAATGAGGCCTCTTTTATTACAGAGGTTTTGTGACATATGAAATGGAAACTATGACTCCATCATTGCATTCATTATGATAAAAACATAATTATTTAATATCTGTGTATGTTTTTACTTCTACATTGTAAGTACCTTGAGCACTAGGATATTTTTTCCCAAGTCTATAATATAGTTTTTGGCATGTAGTACATGAGAAAAAGACGATGAGTATTCCTTACGTTGCTTTTTCTTCTTAAAGGTTTTTACTTGATTAAGGACTCTAACTTTCTGTAGTGCCATGTAATACATAGAACTGCTAGTCTCTGATCCTATATATGCACCTTCTGCTTGAAGAACAATTTTAGCCATATGATATGCAATTAGTATATGTTTATGGAAAAAATGTATAAAGATGGGGACTAACATCTCGCTTTTAAAGAAAAAGTAGCTGACAAACCCAGTGATACTAAGTATCTGGTTAAAGATTTCTTATGAAACCAGTTTATTAATTTGGTGGGCTTCAGATATAATTCATTAATGTCTGCAATCACTAATTTGCAACACATTCTACTGAAATTTCCTCACCCATACATTGATATTTTGTGAGGCAGATCCTCTGATTTTTTTCTAGTCATGTTCACTTGGGTCAAGTTAATCAATGTTCCTTCTAAATCAGTTGGTTCATGTTCCCCTTCTCTCAATGCTGGCCAGTTCTGAGCCTGACAGACCTAAAATGTAGAGGACTTGTACTATTGTCTTTTTTTCTTCTTATTTCTTTCCTCTGGTCCTGGCTTCTCCATTGCTGGGGCAAGAAGGAGGGTTTAGAGAAAAGGGGCAAAAGTGTGATTAATACAAGTTCCTCTCTGTGCCCTCTGCACATTGGCACTACTTGTTTCTCTCTCCAGCCTCTCTCATGGCTTACACGTGGATCATAGAGAAAAAATTTTCTTGTTTTGCTGTTGCTTGTCATTCAGCTAGAGGCTACCTGTTTTGGCAGGCTCTCACTAGATTAGCAGAGGTGCCATTACTTTGGGTGCCAGAAAGATGACTCAATCTTGGTTACTGTCAACAGTGTTTACTTTACCCACCAAAAGGTCACTCACCCTTCCCATGCCAAACTGTCATGCAGGCTGCTTTGCTGCTAAGCTACCCTGCAGCCTGCCATTTCAATCTAACTTATATCCTCTTCTCAGCTTGGCAGAGTGAGAAGATCAGCGAGCCCACTGCATAAGCAGACTTCCAAATTGGCATCCCTTTCTTCAGCAGCCCCTTTCACTAGATGCGATTCTTTTGCTATGCCTTCTTAACTTAGCTTGGCCTCTGGGAGAGAGGCAGCCCTCCTCATTTCCAAATAATCTCTCAGCGAGAACATTACACTCCTGAGAACTCCTCCAATTTCCCTTTCCCTCATAGCTCTGCTCATAGACTGGAGGAGTGCTGTCTGCTGATGGTAGCAGGGCTAGCTATGCCAACTTAGCAGGTTTTGGGGAGACGGATCTGAAAGCTCCATAAGGCACTTTAGAATGTGAGCACACCAAAGAATTTCACCTTCAAATCTTTATCCCCTTTACAAGACCACACCAAAATTTCCTTTTGACATTCTGTTAGAGAATATGGCACCTAAATAGTAGCAGATATAAATCCATTCTTCCTAAAATAATTGGCTATTTTAATGTCAACGTAGTATTCCCAGAGTAAATCAATTCTGAATGTTTCCTTGCAAAGGAAACATTCAAAACTATCAGTTTCTTCCTGATATAAGTGTTGTACCTTAAAGCTTGTAAGTCTTTTCCTGCTCATTATAACAAAGTTTCACAGAATACTGCATGAGATTTGGGCTCTGCAAAACACTAGCTGCTGCTAGTTTTGCATACTAAATTGTTTTCTTTGGTCCTTGGATTCCTGCACTGATGTTGATTGTATCTGTCCTACCTAGCAATGATGTTGAATGAATAAATGAACACTGGGAAGGCCTGGTTTAACATCTGTTCTATGATATGAGTGGGGATATAGGTTATCCTACTAATCTGGGAAATGGTCACAAGGATTTTTGCATTTTATACTTTAATTACAATGCTATTGATCACAATGAGAAGAGTATATTCTTGAATACATTTAAATAAATTTATTTCTCAAAATTTCTTTGGTTGAGTTCATGCAAACTGGGTTCCACTGTATGCACAACAGTTAAAGTTTAACTTAAAGCAAAATTGTTGGCAAAATGATTATACAACAAAACTATGCCCATGGTTAGCTCATATCAGTTAATGGAACATGTACATTATAATGCACATTTTAAGAAATCCCATTATGTAGAGAATACTTTCATAATTGCAAGATAGTAGTCAAAAGTATTCAGTTCATTGGCCATAAAAAGGACAATCTCATCTTAATATGTATGATACTCATTGTTCTCACATCCTCTTCATCTGCCATTTCATTTCCCAAAGGAAACATTCAAGTGGTAGGTTTATTATTTTTTTTAAATGTAGAGGACATTTAAGCTAATATCTTATGGAGACATTACCATGGTATAGTGGAGAACTGAAATTCACTTGATCAAACAGAAATATTCAAGAACATTCTCATTAAACGACTACAGTGCTTGTTTTTAAACTAAATGAGAGATCATTTGAATAATGTCTAATAGTCTTTCAAAATCAACAGGAAAGAGGTCTCCAATACTTTTGTCTTGCCTATAGTGCTGATGGTCACATAATTACATAGCATTATAAGTGAAGGAAATACAGCGATGTGATTTAATTATGCATACCTATAGAAATAAAAGATAGATGGCTATGAGCAGTTACACCATGCTTATTTTGATTTGGTGCAAAGGTGTATTGACTCTTCTTGCATTCTTTGAAAATGTAATAAGTCTTACAAAGGAAAAGGAACACTGATGGAAGAAATGCTGAGGCTAATCATTGCGAGTTTTTTAATCAACAAACTATTTCAGTGATATTCTACTAGCCATCATGAATTTCTCTTAATGTAATCATTTCAGTAAAGCCTGTCCTTTAAGCACATTACAAAGATATGCCAATTAACCACTCAAGACCTAACTATAAATAGTAAATTATATTTTAACTTCAAATATTTTTTAGTTTAAATGTTGTTGAGAAAAAGAATTTGAAATTATGTGGCATAATTCTGCAAAAATACCAAATACAACCCTCAGAATGCAGCTATCAGGATGTAAACACTGCTCCCCAGAGAACAAAATTAGATGCTTAGAGAGCATTTGAAATTTAAAAGTGCTACCTATTTATCAGCTCCACTACAGTACAACTTAGCCAGTTAAGGTCATTTGTTCAGCAGTTTCTCCAATCTGGAAATTAAAAAATAAAATATTTGGTACAACAAAGAAAGAAATATTTTTAGTTAAATATATACAAAGATTGGCATATTGAGATAGGTATACATACTGTTTTTAGAGTTTGTGTTTTCTTCACTTCAGGTTCTTTCAGTTGATATCTGATTGGTAAGTAACTAGAACTAATTGGTAGGTTAGGCGAATCTCACAGGAAATGGGGCAGCGATTTGTACCAGGAATGGATGATTATGCAAATATGGTATTTGTGCCCAATTTTTAATCAATCCCATCTTCCTGCTGCAAGACTCTGAAATTCACTTGGAGACCCAGGATGAGATATCACAACCACAAACCTCATTTGTTCTTATAATTTTTTGTTTGTTTTTTTCTTGCTATGTTGGACAAAAACTTGCTTTTAAAAAATCAAATTATTTTAGTCAGTTCTATTAAGACACAGCATGACTTAAAGGAAATCTTATTACAATTCCATCATTTATGTAATCAACTTATAGTTTTATCATATAATATTTTTCTGAGACATAAATAGCTCAGCAGTACAAAGGCAATATGTGTCATTTCTTTCTCTTAAAAAAATTGCACAAAGTGATCTTCAAAACAGACAGTTCCAGCATGTGAACTTTGAGGTTAGAGGGCAGTAAGATAGCCTCACAAATAGCATTGTCTTTATCTGGGCAAAGAGAACCAGGGAAAAATGGTGCTAGATGAATAGGAACACTGTAATCATGAGGAATTTGGAGAGGGAGCAGTATCTTCACCCCAAATGATTGTTATCCTAGTTTACCTCTGAGCAATTGACTATGATCAGAGACATAGGTAGGATCATTATGGATGGTGTTCGTAAAACATGTCCGAAAAAGTGCTAGATATACAAGGGCTTCCCAGAAAGTATCAAGCCATTGTTAATATAGCCAGAATGGTCACATGGCTGGATACTTTGCAGACAGCCCTTCTATGTTCAGTGATGCCAGAATTCCCTTACCTGTCACCGTCTTTGACTTTGAAAGTACACCCAAAGCAAATTTTACATGAGCTGAGCTCTGATTTACCCTGACTTGCAATGTAAAGATGTAAGTAAATGACTGATATTCAAGGTTGCTGCACTAAACCTGTGTTACAGGATGACTGTGACAAAAATAGTTGATCTGTAGAAGGGATATGAAAACTCTCCCCGAATATGGCCTTTCTTTTTCTAGTTGTCATTATGGGAGCAAAGCATCTGTATTTCATTTCAAAGTACTGAATTATCCTGAGGGCAGCCTCCTCCTGGCCAATTAGTTCTGAATAAAAATTCTATGTAAGTACATTTCATTATATTTCAACTATTATGGCAATAGTAGTAAGTTTAGAATTTGACTTTCATGTATCCAGTAGACTGTTTACCTTATGTAGTATAATACTACTTGCAGATACATTGTATATGTGCATGTGTATGTGTGTGTGTGTGCATATATATATATATATATATATATATTTCAGATGAAAAGAAATAAAACATAAACTACTTCATTTAGGGACCTATAAAATCACACCCAAGTGATTCACTTATGCTTTAGCAGGTAGAGCAGTCTATGGCTTTACAATGAAGAGGCTATACCCCATAAAACAATCCTATTTCTAGTAAGGATAATGTAATGAACCATAGAATATCCATTGATGTAACTACTTTTGCCTACTTCATCAAATTAAACTGAGCCTATTTAAAGCTTTGCAAACCTAGTAAGACATAGTTTCTTTTAAATTCTTAGTTCAACATATGAGAAAAGTCATGGTCCATGAAAAACCTCAAAAAGCTGTAAAAAGGTGTAGAATCATAAAAACATTTTTAAACTCATGATGAAGAATTGTCTAATGTGAGCTTCAGGCAATTTGCTGTTCTTAAGTATAGTATTAGCTTCTGCCATTTGGGCTGAAACTTTTCACAAAACTATTTGGCTATCCATAGACAACCAAAGGGATCCTAATATCTCTTTTACTGGCTTCATAAGGTCAGAGATTAATAATACATGGACATGATCAATGTGCTTTGAATGACACTTGGAAATGATCAAACCAGGAAGTATATAACTATGTGGTAAAAAAAAAAAAAAAAGTAGATTCTGCAAGTCCTGCATAATCTCCATCTCAATCTCTGTGAAACTTCACTCATGGATAGTGAACTATTTTCCAGCTGAATGATTTTTAATATACCAATTGCATCTAGCATAATGCTCATTTCTTATAAAACCTGTGTTTTAATCACTAAATGGGAAAGTAAATTTCCAACTGCTTTTGCAGAGTATACTTGTGATGTTATACCTGCTCCATATTGTGGTAACAAGTAATCATTCCCAAATATGAACATCATCCCCTGTTTCATCACAGGACACTAATTCCACATGTTTGAAATAAGTATTTATTATCACCAAATATCTCTTCAGTTAGTTTCCTTTTTTACTTCTATTGCTAATTTGTTGTCCTATCTTAAAACTTTCTATGTTATTTAAAAAAAAACAAAAAAACTCTCTCCTATAGCAATTGATGAGAGAGTCTCAGAGTATTTGGCAGTACATTGATTCCTAGGTTCAAATTTGAACTTAAACCTTTTGCTTACTCTTTTGGAATTCAACTTCCGATTTGCTCACCTCTGAAGAAGTGTGGACTGCTTGTGCACTGACTTTAGTAGTGTCAGAACTAGAATTCATGTGTCCTAACGTTGCATTCTGAAAAGCATGTGTCACGTGGCCTCTACAGATGGTCCTCAACTTAAGATGGTCCAGAGTTATTTTTTTACTTTACAATGGTGTGAAAGTGATAGGCATTCAGTAGAATCCATAATTCAAGTATCTAGGCAACCATTATGTTTTTCACTTTTAGTCTGGTATTCAATACATTACATGGGGTATTCAACATAAAATAGGCTTTGTGCTAGATGATTTTGACTGAAAATATGCTAAGGTTTACATAATATTAGCTGAGTATGTTGAAGGTAGGCTAGGATAAGCTATGATGTTGGGTAGGTTTGACTTATGACATTTTCCATTTATGATGAGTTTATCAGGATGTAACCCTATCATAAGTTGAAGAGCACCTAAAATTACCCTGACTGCAAATGTCTTTAATAAGGTTGTAGTCAATGAGGCAGAAGTGTACACACCAGCCTGAAAGTCATTCAACCTCACAGAGCAGTCACTTTCTTATTTCTGGAGAGATTTTAGTGTTGCTTCAATATAGACGTTTCTCTAAAGTTTTTAAATCCCTATTATTATACACAGAGTTCTCTGGGTATGGAAATGTATGATGTTCCTAGAATCAGAATCTATGGGAAGTTCAAAAACAATTCTTAATTAAGCAAGTGGGTTTGGAATCAGATTTTATGGGTTTGAATTCTAGCCCTATCATCAAACTATGCACAAGCTCAAACAAGTTTCTTAACCTCTTTAAGCCTCAGTTTCCTTACCAGTAATGTGGAGAGAATTGTAACTTCTAAATCAAAAGGTTCCTTTGAAGATTAATTCAGATATTCCATGTTAGGCATGTAAAATAGAGCTTAACAGATAATTAGTACACAGTTGATGCAAAGCATTATTGCTAGTTCACTGATTACAGTGTTTGTTCCAATGCAGCCTATATTTTATAATTTATGTGGTCCTACTCTAGATTTTTCATATTTATTGATAATTGTGGTATATCAAATTATCACCAAATTAAAAATAACCTTATATACACTTTTCTTCTTAAAGTATATTTCATTCTTAAGTTAGACTTTACAATATAGCTTTAGTATGGTTTTAAATCTCCTCTGAACTTTATTTTTTATTGTAAAGTTCCCATTTTAAAAGTTTAAAGTAATTGACTTTTTCCATTTTATTAATGTATTGCTTGAGTTAGTAACAAATAAAAAAGGAAACTCAAGTATTTTGATCTTTAATTCATATATATATACATATATGTATAAGGGAATGCCCTTATACATACATATATATATATGTATATATATATATATGAATTAAAGATCAAAATACAAAATGGATTTATACTTCCAATATTTTTGCCTAGGAAAAATGGGAAACTTGCTATTAACTTTCTTACTGTAACCTCTGGTAAGTAAGTTTATGATATTTATCTTGGAAGATATACCATCTTTAATGAGTTGATTTTGGCCCATATGGTCACTAGGATGACATGACTATTAATATCATCTCTGATAAATTGGCTGCCCCATTTTGTAACTTTCTATGTATTTGCTCCAACCAAAGACTTCTAGGAATAGGAGGGCTGTACGGAAAGGATTCAGCCATTGTAAATATAAAGAGAATGGTCTATATTTATATATACCTACAACTGAACAAGTTGGCTGTATTGCTTATTGCAGTGAGGAACCATGGAGCAGCTCCATAAGAAGGTGTTAGGAAGACTTACATGACCTATGCTCACCTTAGGTTATTGGAGGGAGTGTTTGAGGCAGCAGATCTTTGCTCTGGATTGGATACTATCAGGAAGCAAAAGTAATGCTATGACCGGGTATTTTAATAAGCCTTGTCAAGAAGGGGAGAAACTAGAGTGAAATTAAAGTGTAATTGGTAAGGAAGTGCAATCTTTCATATTAGCCAGGATAGGCAGATATTGGTCAATTGTTTGATTTGGGAAAAGACTATGATTTTGTCCATGTTCGAAAATGGTTATGGAGTAGTGCTGTTTTTGTCATGCTCCATCATGGTCGCAGAGTGACTTTGTCTAATGTTGATGTTCTGTGAAGTTGTTTATTTCAACAGGAAAACACCACAGTCTGGCTGTGAGTGACAGAAAGCAGTCAGGTACAGCTTTTCTTTTTCTCAGTGTATTCATAACATCCATAGTCAGCAAATAGTGACAAATAAAACCAATATTGATTTAACGGTGACTAAGAGGCAGGTCTACACTAGGAGCTTTGAATACATGACCAGATTATACTTCACTGGAGTCTTAGTTTTACAGGGCAAGAATGTTATCCTTATTCGTTGCTGAGGAACTGAGACTTGGAGAGATGAAGTGACTTACCTAAGGTCACACACTTTGGAAGGATGAGATCTCAAAACTGTCTTTCTCCACAAGGTACCCTGTTTCTCCTCGGACATACTTCCTTTGTGTGTTTCAGTTAGCAAGCTGCAGAGAGAGGGTGGGCACATACCTTTCACACAAAACAACATGGGCGATTCTCTTCAAAGCTGCACTGTATCTATTATGGAAATAAGGGCTCCTATTTAAAACCATTCTAGCTCTCTTTGAGAATCTACTTGCTCTGCTTTAGGTGTTGTTGTAATAAACTTACTACCTCTAGTCCCAGCTCATAGAAAATAGACACTGAAAACCAAAATGAGAGCTGGAGGAGGAAATGTTTCTGTATATCAACCACACTGCGAGTAGACAGAGTATAGAACAAAAAGGCCAATTTAACAGACACATAAAATCAAAGATCAAATCACTTTGAAACCATTGAATATAAAACTACCCAAAAGATCCAATGACACTCTACAAAAAAGACACCTGCACTCGAATGTTTATAGCAGCACAATTCATAATTGCAAGGCTATGGAAACAGCCCAAGTGCCCATCAATCCAAAAATGGATTAATAAAATGTGGTATATGTATACCATGGAGTACTATTCAGCTCTAAGAAACAACAGTGATATAGCACATCTCATATTTTCCTGGTTAGAGCTGGAACCCATACTATTAAGTGAAGTATCCCAAGAATGGAAAAACAAGCACCACATATACTCACCAGCAAACTGGTATTAACTGAGTAGCACCTAAGTGGACACATAGGTACTACAGTAATAGGGTGTTGGGCAGGTGGGAGGGGGGAGGGGGCGGGTATATACCTACATAATGAGTGAGATGTGCACCATCTGGGGGATGGTCATGATGGAGACTCAGACTTGTGGGGGAAGGGGAGGAAAGGGCATTTATTGAAACCTTAAAATCTGTACCCCCATAATATGCCGAAATAAAAAAAAATTAAAAAAAACAACACTCTAATCAGTCTCTGAGGCCATTAATGTATGAATACAATAAAACATTTATTATAGTCATGGTAATCCTAAATATTTATAAAAATGTAAAATAATATTCATCTTAAGTTTATGGAGGCAATACACTTAATAAAGTATATTTAAAAAGAATGAATTACAACAAGTTGGTTGCTATATAGGTAAAATTCTATAATTTAGAGAATTTCTACTTGTAACTTCTCTCACTTTGTCAGGTAAAACTGGCATTATGTTAATGTTATTAATGTTGCTAAAACCGGGAACCAAATAATCTTATCACTAATTTACAACTCGATTAGAATTATGTCTTCTTTCAAGGAGATGTGTTTCCATGACATAGGTGGTCATTAAAGAGAGTTTAAAAATAATAACATAATGCAAACCGAAGTGAAAAAACAGCTAATATGATAGTTTTCTTAAGGCAGGATGAAATCGGTATAAACTGGAGAAAGATTATATTAGACCTTAAAATATTATATGAAGATAATGCTACTAATATTAGTCCCAGAAGATTTATATGAGGAAAGTGAGTTATATGAGCCAATGAATGGTCTGGTCTAGAGGTGGTAAACTGTCAGCCTATAAAAACATATAGCTTGTGGGAACGTTTTGTTTAGTCTGCAGGGTATTGATCCGCTCAGGGATTGGGGGAAAAATAATCTGATTTCTGCAAAGATAAACGAAGAGCCAACATGAAGGTGATAGAGACATCTGTGTGTCCCACCTTTCTGCGAGGAAATGATCGCTGGAGCTAAGAAGCAGCTGCCTTTTGTAGAGTTGTGGTCAAGCAAGTTCAAGCACCTGGTACTTTGTAGCCTTCTGCACCAAGTCCCTGCAGACATTTGGATGTGTTTATGGTCCTAGTGAGGATGTTTACTTGGATTTCCTTGTTTCTGTGATTCTTTGTATTCATGAGTATGTTTCTCTTGTCCTCCCTGACTTTTTATGCATAACTTGATCTTGTCTGTGTGTATGTGTGTGTGGCCTAAAAGGATGGGAGGAAAAAGCAATTTTCAGAACCTGAGTATGTGTTTTATCAAATATATATATATATTTTTTTTAACAAGGAAGTTTTCATTTTATAGTTAGTATGTCAGTGATGTCTATTTTTTGCAAAAGCCTGGCAAATACATAGGACTTTGTTTCAACTATTTGCATTATTAATGTGTAGATTAGTTTTATTTTTAAGTCTGAAAGTTAAAATTGGATTTAAATTATTATGCGTTCACTTCAAAACATAGGGACAAAATCATGAAATCATACAAAAAATAATGTTCATTTATCTTATATAAATGAACTAATGTTCATTTATCATTCAGTATACTTTTCTGGCTTTTTATTTACTCTATATAAGCAAGATTACTGGCCTCATAGTGCTCGAGAAGCATCACAAATCAAATTTAGACAGATCTCCTAATTAGTAGAGTTCTTGATGTATTTATTAAACAGAGAAAATAAATTACATTTTATATTAATGTCATTAAGTCTCCAATCCATATTTTAGTTGCTACTTTTGCAACTGTAAATACTAATTTTGCAGATACAAAGGCTACATCACAATTCTATTAGTTTTGAAATTTTACCAGTAATGAGATATGATTATCCATTAAGATACAGTCCACCTGTGAACACAAATTACACTATTGTGAGTAATAGCCTACAATAATAAGTTTCTCATAGTCATTTGCTTAAAATATGAGATGATTTAAAATTTTTCATTTGACTGTGTCCCAACTTTGCATATTTCATTTTGCTTGGGACTTTAGATACTGAATGCCTTAAGACTTTGTATATATTATTATGATACTCCTCAAGTAAAATGGAATATTCCAAAGGCTCTATTTTGTAGGTTAAATGTTATACTATAGATCCATTTATCTGCTACTAAAATTATGATATCCATCTTCTAGATTACTACTCTTTATATGAATAATATATATTCTAATTTTTACTTTAATATCTGATACTGCATTTATTCATGATCTTCTATAAAGACTTTCTCTACTAAAATTGGCCAATTTTCTTCCAGCTTCCTTATTCAAGAGGCCACCACTAAGTCCTTTAGGCACACACGGAGAATCCAAGGCATATTGATTATCCCTTTCTAGAAGGTCACATCTAATAAGATGTAGAATAGATTAGATTTCTCACAGCCTAGCTCCATGACAATGGCAGGAAAGGATGGATTTTGGAGGTTAGAGGCTGTAAATGATCTTATTCTGCCTGGCCTAATGACTTCGTACAAGGAAAAAGTTATATAATTTAAATGCAAAACAAATATATTTATACATGGGACTTTAGATACTGAATGCCTTAAGACTTTGTATATATTATTATGATACTCCTCATACTCCTCATGTTTTTTCTGGGAGAGAGGGGATATGTGGCCAGTCCTATTTCAGATGATGGAACTAAGCCCACAAATTGGAAAGAAATAAAAGAAAGCCAGGCATATTATAGTTTAGCAGTTGTTACACTTTTACAAATCTGATTCCTAAATAGAGGATTACATTTTTAAAAGAGAATAACTTTTAACTACTGTCAAAATTCTAATCTTAATTCTTATTCATGTGTCATAGCCCATTGGAGACTTATGGGAGGATCTACATTTTGATGATGTAAAGTTCTTTAATCCTAATTCTAATGTGAAATTGATTTCCTTACTCATTTTTCTGGAGATTACCCTTTTCATTTTTCTATTATCTTTCATTCAGAATGACTTTTGTTGGTATTCAAAAGAATATATTTAGCACAAGCTTTCTGCCCTCCCTGCTATCTTCTCAGACTTTTTCCAAGAATAAGTTTGTAGTCCTTAGTTTCCAAACATCAAAAGTTTATTTCATGGAGTAAGTTTCCCATCCCCAGAGGTATTCAAGCACAGATTGAATGACAAGGGGATGAGGATTTCTACTTCAAGTACAAAGTGAGATTTAGGATCTCAAAGATTCAAATCATCCAAGTATATATAAGATATCATTATACTTATCTACAGAGGCAAATGAAAGCCTATTGAAAGTGTTCAACCATTTGTTTTTATATCTCTAATTTGTTTGTGTATGTGTATACATATTCTTATGGACTGAATGTTTGTGTCTTCTCAAAATTCATGTCTTAAATAATCCCCAATATGATAGCATCAGGAAATGGAGCCTTTGGGAGTCAATTAGATCATAAGGGAAGAGTCCTCATGAATGAGATTAGTGCCCTTATTTAAAAGATCTTAGAGAGCTCTCTAGCTCTCTTTTGACCATGTAAAGATAGAATGAGAATTTGGCA
The DNA here is from genome assembly GCF_040939455.1 of Microcebus murinus. Lineage (NCBI taxonomy): Eukaryota > Metazoa > Chordata > Mammalia > Primates > Cheirogaleidae > Microcebus > Microcebus murinus. The sequence continues at coordinate 23,712,077 of NC_134116.1, read as the reverse complement.
GTCTGCAATTCAAAAGGGAGCCCTTCCCAGAACCCAACCATGCTGGCACCCTGAACTCAGACTTCCAGTCTCCAGAACTGTGAAAAAGAAATGCCTTTTTTTCATAAGCCACTCAATCTATGGTACTTTGTTATAGCAGCCCAAACTGACTAAGACATACAATATACATATCATATATATACGTCTTCATATATATCATATCATATATGAAGTCATATATGACTTCATACATATCATATATATACGTCCTCAACATATTTTATGTCATGAAAGTTACTATTTTCTGTTTTAAACAGATTAATTACAAAGAAAAATATTAATATTGATATTTTATCATCATATGTATATAATTCTTTAAGAGAGCAATTTTATCTTCTTTATCTAAATATTTCTATAATAAAATTCATTGTATAAATTTTAATAAATTTTATATAGTATGAGTTTAGAAATTTTAACTTTCTTTTTTTGGGGGGGGACAGAGCTTTAGTCTGTCACCCTATGCCCTGGGTAGAGTGCAGTGGTATCATTGTAGCTCAATACAACCTCACACTTCTGAGCCCAAGTGATCTTTCTGCCTCAGCCTCCTGGAGTGCTAGGATCACAGGCATCACGCTCAGCTGAGGAATTTTAACTTTTTAATCCAAAATTGTTCTTAACTTAAAAAAAAAAGACAATTATTTGTGGTAATAGGAGACTGAATAGTGATTATGTTTGATGGGAGACTGAATAGTGATTATGTTTGAGAGAGGGCACAAGTAAGATTTCTCATGTGCTGAAATTTGGAATGTTCTATTCTTGTTCTTGGTGGAGATTAGAAAATTGTGTTCATTTTATGTAAATTCTATAAATTTATATTATGATTTTTGTACTTGGTGGGTATACAATATACTTAAAAAGTAACTAAAAAGGTAGACAAATGTCATTTTTTCAGGAATTATTTTATAACAACTATGTCATTCATTGCAGCCATGTAATTTATTGGGTTAAAATTTTAATCCCTTTACTTTTAACCATATGATCCTTTATATTCAAAGAGAATTTCTTGTAGAAAAGATACAATTGAAAAGAAAAGATTGGGTCTTTTAAAAATTCACTTGATAATTTCTTTATTTAATTGGTGTATTAAGCCATTAACATTTAAAGGAATTATTGATACAGTTCACTTAATATCTAACATGTTCAAAACTATTCTATTATATATCTATTACCTTCTTCCCTCCTTTCATGTCTTCTCTGATTTTAACATAGCATTTTATATGATTTCATTTTATCTTATCTTTTAGCATATCGATTATAATTTTTAAAATTATTTTTGTTGTCTTAGGTTTTCCAATATAAATTTTTAACTAATTTAATTTCACCTTCAACTCACATTATAATACTTCACACACAGTGTAGGTATCTTATAACAGACTATTCCCAATTCCTCCCCTTTGTTCTTACGGCACTGTTGTCATTTACTATTTTAATCCATATGTGTAATTACACAATACATTCTCTTCATTATTATTTTCCACACCTATCTTCTAGCTCAATTTTAAAAAGAAATATGAAGCATTTTATTTAACCTTTATTCCTTCTTCAACACTCTTCACCCATTTATGTTTTTCTCTAAATAACTTATTTTGACATTTTTGTTTTTGTCTTAGAAAGCCTTTATTTTGCCTTTACTTTTGAAGAAAAATTTCACTAGATATAGAAGTCTAGGTTTTTTTTTTCCTTTCAAGAATTTATATATTTTACTATACTTTCTTCTTGCTTGCATAGTTTCTAATGGGAGATTCATTGTAATTCTTAAGCCTGTTACTCTATAGGTAAGGTGTTCCCTCCTGGGGCAGCTTCTTTCCACATATTCTGTTTGGTTTTGGTTTGCTGTAGTTTGAATATAATATGTCTGGGTGCTATGGAGCTTTTTTGGTTGTCTTTTTGTTTATTTAGTTTATCATTTGTTTGTTTTTGGTGTTTATCCTCTTTGATGTTCACTGAGACTTCTGTGTCTGTGGTTTGGTGTCTAATATTTGGGAAAATTCCAAGCCATTCTTATGGAAGAAAGTTATTTTGTTCTGTTCTTTCTATCTTCTTCCTCTTATATTTATATTATGCATGTTATACCAGTTGAAATTTGTCCTGCCATTCTTGGATGTTCTGTTCTGTTTTTGTTTTATTAATTTGTTTTTCATTCATTTCTGTTTGCATTTTATTATAATTTGGGAAGCATAATAACACAATAATACTTTGAACAATTATTCACTACTTTACTCAAAAACATCCCTACAGATAATATTCTGTCAATTCACATTAAATATGCTCCATTATTCAGTTCCACATTTTTATTTATTTATTCCACAAACTTTTACTGGTTGTACACTAGATACATATGTGCCAAGTAAACTCGAGGCTGAGGTTACAAAGAGGAATAAATTATTGTATTTATTATAAAAAGCAAATAATTTAATGAGACAAAACATAGAGCTTTAAAATAATTAAAACATAAACTGTAATGAGCATAATAGTAGAAGTCCTTATCAAGTGCCATTAGAGAGCAATCTATGAGAGGACTCTCTGACCTCATGTAGATTGTCCTTTGTTAAGCATTTCATAGAAATGCAATCTAGAAGGGACTTAGGACACTATTTTGGCCAACAGACTCATTGCAGTCCATTTCTTCAAGTTAAATCTCAATTGCTTCTTCCTCTCTTGTATCTAAACACCCCCAGCCACCCTACTGCTCAACACACATACACACACAGACAATTTTAAACCCTTCAGCAGAGGCCTGTTCCCCCAATGATAAAGTGTTACCATATTCAATTCATGTGACTCCAAGAAAAAGGAAAGAAACCTGTGCATTTCCCATTTCCCATGAGGCATTTTGTAATACTGAGCATATTTTGATCAGAAACAAGTTATAATCCACAGAGACCCAGGGCATGTGAGAGACCCAGTTTAAAAACTGCTCTTTCAGACATATTCATACTGTCATATATTTACCTAAGTACGTCTTCCCGTTCCTTGTTACTTAACTTTGTCAGCCCGTGTCTCATCTCTTCAACTAGAAAACTAAGTTATTTCAGTGCAATAATCACATTGCATGCTAATTTGTTTTCCCTGGGGCATCTAACATAGGCATCTAACATCACGTCTAGTAGGCAGTGGAAAATTATTTGTGGTTGACTGACTTTAGGCTTCCATAATTCAGTTTGTGGTCAGGTATTGGTTGAACTTAGGAATAAAATCATTTAAATTTGCAGGCAGCCCTGGCCTGTGGGGTATGCCATGGCTTGCCATTTTTCTTCATGAATTTCCCTTCTGCTACAGAGTTCATTTTTAAAAAGGAATGGAGTGGAGGAATTGGTGGTGAAGCCATCTTCTCAGCATTATCAATAGGATTCTGAACACTAAATGAGATAAAGCCCAAAGCAGCATTAATGTCACTTAATGTTATATAGCCAAGTTGTACTTGGTAAAACTCAAAGAAAGGTGTGCTCCAAAGTGTCTTGAGACATCCATAGTCTAAAAACTCTCCCCTTTTGTTAGGAGAACCTAGCGAAATAGCAACAAGAACAGAAAGCATAATATTTTCCATATTTATAGCACTTAATGATTTACCTATAACCCAATATTTTATCCTATTATTTGTATTAATACTAATTCATGCCATTTAACACTAATCATAGTTTACAATGCAAACCCATTTGCTTTTCCAAACTCTGCTCATGCTATTTCACATTCCCAAATTTTCTCCTAGTTTTTTCATATTCCCCAATTCTAATGTTTTTAAAGATCTAACTTAAATGCCATGAGAGTCATGAAACTCTCTTTTCTTCTGCAATGAGAAGTTATGTCTCTCGCCTCTTGAATTCCACAAGGCACTCAAATATCTATTTCTGTTCCCAGAATGAAGCTTCCAGTGAGAGACCTGCACAGTAGACTCTTGTACTGGCCAATAATTTACACACTTTCTATTTTTGTTTTCTAACTCTTCTTTGTCTAGCCTTCTTAAAATTATTCTTTTGAAGAAATTGAAGGAAAAGAGGTAACATAACTTTGTCTTCTCTGTGAGATTTTTGGTTTTTGTTTGTTTGTTTGTTTTTGAGACAGAGTCTCACTCTGTTGCCCTGACTAGAGTGCCTTGGCGTCAGCCTAGCTCACAGCAACCTCAAACTCTTGGGCCCAAGTGATCCTTCTGCTTCAGCCTCTCGAGTAGCTGGGACTATAGGCATGCACCACCATACCTGGCTAATTTGTCTATTTTGGGTAGAGAAGGGGTCTCACTCTTGCTCAGGCTGGTCTCAAACTCCTGAGCTCAAACAATCGGCCTGCCTTGGCCTCCCAGAGTGCTAGGATCTGTGAGCTTTTTAAGGAAATGATGGGAGACTTTATATCTCACAGGTACACAGTAACATGACCTTTCCTAGTAGATGTATATTAAATGAATGATGAAGAGTTAATAAAAATGACTGCATGTTATTTATATTAGAAATCATAGTATCATATTGTGCTATAATTCCTTTCATGAATTTACTCCAATTCAACCTAACCACCATGGAATATTATCCAGAAATATGAAAATTAACATAACATTTCAATTCTTTTATTATTTCATCAATACCATAAATTTATATGAACTTCATAAAAATAGAAAAGGTTGAAGCTATATATTTATTTCACAGAAGTTATTTTGGTGTCTTACAAAAATTATATTTAACTTTTGAACAGTAAAATTAAAATTCAAAACAGAAATTCTACAAGATAAAATACATAAGGAAAAATTTCATATGTATATTAAATTTGCAAGCTTTCTGGAAATCATTTTATCATAAAATTCTTACTGGAATTTAAAAGAATTAAAAGTTAAAGCCACCGTGGTGAATTTTACTGTAGAAACCAATATTTTGCCTTTCGTTATCTGGACATAAATTGAGAAAGAGGGCATATGTATTAAAAAGACATTACATTGTTATGTATAAAAGAGCACGGTGTCTTTGCTCCAATGCTTTGATTGCATTTTTCTCCTCCTCTTTTTAAATGGCTTAAAATAACATCGTTCTAAGTTTTTCTACTGTTAGTAGGCTTCTTAGGTTGGTAAGAAAAATAGTCTGAAAGCTCCCTGTTTGCTAAAAGAAAAAGAGTTCTTCACCATATTTAATTGTTTTTACTAAGCCATCAGAAGACCTCTTATTAAAAGCAGTTGAACTAGTTGATTTCTTTTTCTCAGAAAGTCCATATTCCCCTTGTAATTTGTGAAGTTGGTGAGCATAATTGTTCAACTAGATAGGATTCTAATCAGAATTTAAACTAACCAGGATTAGATAATATTATTTCCTTTGTATTCTACCTCCTTAATATTGAGATCAACCATCACTTTATTAACAGTAGAGAATTGGGTAAATAAAATAACTAACTAGCATGTATGCATTTGAGTCTGATTGTTTTCTAACAATAACAAACCTATAAATAGGCAAGAAGATACAACATTTTTTTTTTCCAGCAAAGCAATCAACATTTGTGTGTAAGCATTCTTCCCATTCACATTCTACAGGTTTATGAGATATTTTTGAGCCATGTTAGTTTTTTGGAACATGTAATACATGTTTTTGTTTTCCGTTTTCTTTATGAACTTGACCCCTTTTGCACCTTGGGATTGACAGTATAATTTCCAAGAGTACTGAAGCAAAATGTTTCTGTGTGTGCTTGTTGTTTTTGTATTCTCTATTTGGTTAAGCTTGTGGCTTCTTTGTTTGTGGCTGTTGAATCAAAGTGGAAGCCAAAAGGCTTTTCCTGAAAGTCAGTTGGAAGCTGTTGACAAATCTGTAAGAATTTCGAAGTCAACTAAAAGCTACCCTTGAGTTAACTGTGCTCATTTAGAATATCTTATTTGTGTCATAGACAACTCATAGGGTGAACAGAAGCTCTCTTCATGCTCCTCTTGCACTCATCTGCAAACTCAATTTTAAGATTTATTTCTCAGTGTAGCAGCATAGCTCTGCCTGCTCTTCTCTAGACAAATTTAGTCATGACTTCCTCTCAAATCTTCCCAATGATTACCTGAGAATGTTCCTTATGTCGATTTTTAATTCATTATTAAAATGAATACAACACAAATTCCCTACTTTGATATTGAACGACTGCACTATGTTCTCATATTCAGTTTTGCTTAACACACTTGTGTGCTATTAGGTTTGCCAAGTTTAAGGCAAGATGTCTAAAAAATTATATTGAACAGTGAAAATGTTAATGGTCGATGTTTAAGGATTTAATGGCTGAATAAACTAGCTTATAGCAATTTAAAAGTACGTAGTTTTCCTAACTCTGCATTAAGTACTATAAGAGCAACTTGAAGCCTACTAGAATGTTAAAGCATTCTAGGGGCATTTTTGTATGATTATATAATATTCATGTGTTCTTCTTAAATGAATGAGTAGAAAAGAAGATGTAGATTCCTGTCAATATACCACAAAGGCATAATAAAAATGCTAATAGAGATAGTGCAAACTTTCTCATTATTGCTGATTTTACATTATTTTGCTAAATGATAAAAAGACCATTCATAGAGCTAATAATGTCTTCAAAAGAAACAACTAACACAAATAAGTACATTAGCAAATTTCTCTATTGAAAAAAATCTTCCATTTTCTTTAAGAAAGGGTATTTGAAATTATATTTTCCAAAAACAAATTAGTTTGCAGCATTGTATTACATATGATTTTTCCAAATAGACTTTTATTCATTTAACCATGTTATTAAATTATCCAATATTCATACTGTTCCACAAATTGCTTTATATTTGAAATGTGATTTTAATTATGTGAAATTACTAAAAAGGGAGTTGAACAGAAAGTGTTTTCAGAATAGCTAACTCTTTCTCTTTTATCCTCCTATTTTAATTATTATTTTTTGCCTTCTGATTCATATTGGTTTGCAACTGTTTTAGTGTTACTTTTAAACAGCTGAAGGTGAATGGATTCCCAAAAGCATGGGCATTGTCAGTCCTATTCACCTCTGTGTCACCATAAACTAGAAACAGTGTCAAGCACATAAGAGGTGCTTAATACTAATAAAAATTTGTTGAACAAATGAAGGAAGAAAATCTTAGGGCCATCATCCCAATGATATAAGGCTCATTTTCATAAATAAAATTAAACAAGAGTAAAATAATTGAGCTCTGTATCCTTTGCATGCAGCATAACATCTTGCACAAAGCAGGTACTTAATATTCTAATTATTTGGCCAACAAAACTGTATTATTTTTATAATTCCAATACAAATTAAGGCTTGAGTAAATATGTGGTGAATGAATAAATAAATAAGCATTCAAAGCACCTAGGAAACAGATCATGTTAATATTCCTAGTTTACAGAAAGAAACTGAGGACTAAACTTAATGTCTTTGCTATTGGCTCACTAGCAAACTGGGAATTGAACCCAATCTTTTAACAGAGAATCTAGTGTTTTTCCCACTAAGGCAACATTTCCCCAAGATAGGTCAACAGAAGGTGTTTTATGGGAATAAATATATTACCCGTAAGCATGATAATCTTAAATTCCCTCTTCAGGTGTTACTTTAAAAGTACATAAATGATAATGTACTTTAAGTATACAGTAAGTCCTCACTTAACGCTGTCAATGGGTTCTTGGAAACTGTGACTTTTAGCAAAACAACGCATAGCAAAACCAATTTTACCATAGACTAATTGATATAAACAGGAATTAAGTTCCTATGGCATATTTATGGTTACAAAAATATCACCAAAATTCTAAATATAGACCAAAACACATGTAATATTACACATTGAAATAAATGTGAGCTATATATTCATTTAAGAAAGATTAATAAAAACAAGTAACATTTACCTGCTTATTCCAGCTCAGGGTCTCAGCTGGTCAGATCCTATCCTGGTAGCTCAGAGTGCAAGGTGGGAACCAGCCCTGGACAGGGTGACACTCCATTGCAGGTGTACTCACACACTCACACTTACTCACACTGGCACAATGTGTACAGGCCAGTTAACCTAAGGCATACATATTTGGGGTGTGAGAGGAAACCAGAGTAGAAAACCCAGTCCGATACAGAGAGAATGTGCACAGTCACAAAGGCAGTGGCTCCATCCAGGAACTGATATTATTTTCTTATCAATTTTGTAACAAAACAATCTTGTGCAAAACATTATTCGAGGGCTTGCTGTATATTTAAGTGTAAGGATAAAATTCACTTTTAAGATTCGAAATATTCAAAATTCTTATGTAAAATTTACAAAATGCTTCTTCAACATGAATACTGGGTCTATAAAGTCAGATAAGTGAAATTTAAACAAAAAAGTGAATTCTTTTCAAGGCTATTTTGTCCTTGTGCAACCATTTGAAGCTCGTAATAGTCACAGTATATCGTATTTATGATAGCTGATAAGAAATATGGAACATGATAAGAAATTAGTAACATGAAACTAATAGTTTAAAATCTCTGGACTCTCATTTCTCTTTCACATGTTTATCTAGTCTACTCAACCTCTGAAAAAATGTATATATTTACATGTCCTCTGTCATCTCACATTTAATGGAAAGTTTGGCAAAAAATGGTTAAAAAGAAGATATAGATCATTGATTTTCTCTGGTGTTTTAGAGTTGATCTACCTTTCCCTCTCTTCCTGCAATATCCTTTCAAGTGTGGAATGAAGTGGATACAAACACAATAGATAAATGGATGATAGACAGATTTATATTGACAGTGACTAAAGTTTACACCAGGTCTCTTTATCTAGGAAATTGTTGAGTACCCAAGTTTGTTACATCGATTATATTTAACCTACTATTCACCCTGTGTTCACAACTAATACTAGGCAAATCCACCTTATATTTCCCAAATGGGAAGGAACTCGACCACAAATTATTCTATCATGAATTACATTTTATTTCACATGAATGGGTCTTTTCTCATTGTGTATAATTAAGATGAGGAAGGTTATAATCAAAACAACCATGAGAGGTGCACATGTAGTTAAACTTCGTATTCATTGCTATTCTTCATGAAACCCCAACTTAGGATCCCATTACTTTATCTGTTTCAAAACATTGTCTTGCTAACCCATTAATTCCCCCTGAATTCATTATTTTCTTATTTCTTCCTGAATTCATTATTTAAATACTTTTGGTAGTTATTAAAACAATGAGACATTTTCTTCCACTACTGAAATAGATTTGGAACTAGAGGAATTTGAAGGTCATTTTACATTTTACAACAGAGAAAACTATGACACTGAGAGTCTCATAGTTCATGAATATTTCTTGTGTATCTATTATGTGGCAGGTACTCTGCTCCACTATGTGTTTGTTCATAGGTCATTCAGATAAGAAATCCAACACTCCATGACAACCTCACAACATAAATGTTTAACCCAGATCATATGTTTACTCAAAATCATATGAGCAAACTCATGATTTTCCCTATCAAGTGTTTGTTTTCTTAGCTTATATACCTAGAGACAAATATCTCAATAATTCTTACTAAATGAAGCCATACAAATTTCAAAGTCCTCAACATGATAACTAGTTAAGTGAATCTGAAATTCAACACACATTGGAGAAAGAGAGTTTGCCCTCCCATCTTCTGATAAGTATTCGTGAAGAAGAACATTATAATATAAACAATTACTGGACACTGAGAGCCATTTACTGGCTATTATAACATTCATCTTGTTGCAGAATTTTTTTATCTGATTAGTATTAACTTCCACTACTCACCTTCTAGTCAAGGTTTGAATAATGAATATGGAGCTCAAAATTATGCTCTCAAAATTCTTCAAAAGATAAAATTTCAGTTTATGGCTGCTGAATTAAAGTATTTTCCATGAGTGTAATACTAAGAAATCAGCTCTTTATTATTTACCTTTAAAACAGAAGGACATAAAAATTGAATTTATCAACATTTATTTTATTTGTTTCTAGGATGATATGCAAGAGCTAAAATTTATTTCCAAGGATATACATTTCAATTTCTGTGTGAAAGAGGAATATCTGTAATAAAACTCCTTTTAATGCCTTAAGTCTTTAAATGGCTTAATTCTTTTCCTTAAAGGAAATCAAACAAAATTGTTTTTAACCACTAATTGATAAAAATGGCCCATTGGTAGCCTTGACAAGATACTCTATGTTTTTTAACAGGATTTTGTGTTTGAGATATTAAGCCAACTACTCCTTTATTAAATTAAAAGGGCCATTATGCCAAATATAGTCATTATTTATTTCCTATTTTAGTACTAAGTTTGGGTTTGTAATAAGAATTACTGAGTTTATTCCCTTGATACAACCTTTTGGCACTACTTCTCAAAACATGCTTCATAATAACTCTTCTCCTTTGATTACAACTCAACAAAATTAAATAAATAATGTCTTCTTTTTCTAATATGTAGCTACAAAAATTGGTGCATCACATTGCTCTGCATTAGGAAGACGTAGATTTTCACAAACAACATTCTTTTGAAGACTTAAGGAGAAATAGAGGGAAATCTGATAGAAAGTATTAAGACATTAAAAAGAATCCAGGTAATATTGTTTGATTATTCTGATTTAATTATATAAGAAAATTAAAGAAAAATTCATGAATGAACAAGATAAAGATGACAAATATGGGAAAGTAACAGAAGTTTAGGAAAAAAATTACCATCAATCAAACAATTTTATGAAAGCAAAAGATTGGTCTATAAAGAGAAGGCACAAATGTAATATGTATTGATCTTAGCAAAGCACATGATTAGGCTCATAATTAATTGAATTTAGTTATTTTCTTGAATATCAAAACTATTGCCTATATTGAAAACCAGATGAAGGATTAAATAACACCACATCAAGTTGAAGAATATGGTCCAAGTTGTGTTATTATAAATGCTCTTATTTAAATTTCCCTCAGAATTCTGACATAGAGAGTAAATTATGAATATTCTTACTTTATGAACACTCTGAAATATGAAATTATTTTTTTATATCTTGAACTCTTCCATCCTATTTAGAAAATGCACAGATACTTTTCTACTGTGCAGTGCAGTGTAGAGTTGCAAGATTGATTTCATTGTACAAGCCTCCATTTCCTGTTATGTGAAATCAAACAAATTTGGGTGGATAAACTAGAAGGTCCCTCAGTCTTTGATTCTGTTCTGCATATGACTTTTCAGAGAAATATATTAAAACTTTACTTAATGATTTAAATTACTAAAAAAATTAATTTTAAAGCTATATATCAAGATTTTGTTAACTAAACCACATGACCAACTCTAAAAGGAAACTTATTACTGTTTAGTGGAGAAATTTTAATCATTTTTCGGAAAATAAAATTATAGCCTATCTACATGTCTAAGTAAATTCTGAGAGAATATTAGTTCCTTGTATGTAAAGACCATATATATTGGCCATTAATAAGCTAATTTAAATATTTAGTAACTGTTATACCAAATAACAGTAAAATATAAACATATGAGCTAAGAACTGACAAAAAATAAAATTCCAATATTACTTAAATTTTTGTGATGAGAAAACCCACAAAAAATCATTGTCTAAGTCATCAAAATATCCATCTAACAAATATGAAATTTATTCTCCTAATTTTATAAAATCATTCACAGTGTAAAAATATCCCCAAAGTACTGAAAAATCTAAAATACTTGGACAGTATAAAACTAAAATGTATATTTATGTAGTTTAAAAACCCTACAGCTAGATGATTTATAATGTAACTTTTATAAAATAATCACTACTTCTTTAATTTTTCATAGTCCTTTATTTCAACAGTACTACATTGTTTTACACATATATTTGCTGATTCATAAATTTATTCATCAAATATTTATTGAGCTTATTCTCTTAGTACTTTGTACTAGGCACTGTGTTAAAAATGGCACATAGAACAAATATAAACCCTACTTTCCAAGTGTATACTTTCATAGAAAGACAGATTGTGCATACCAATAATTATGCTACCTAGTGGTAATTTCTATAGTGGATGTCTTCAGGATTTGGGAGCTATGGTAGATTAAGTAATGGCCTCTAAAGATGTCCACATCCTAATTCCTGGAATCTGTAAATATTTCACTTATATAGCAGATTTGCAGATGTGATTACATTAAGGATGTTGAAATGGGGGAGATTATCCTGGATTAGATGGATGTCTCCAATCTAATCACATTATTCTTAAAAGTGGAGAACCTTTCTGGGTTATGATTGGAGAAACTTAGGTTTTGTTACAGCAGCAATAGCAAACTAATTCAGGAACGTAGGAGAAGGAAGACTTAAATATGACTGAGTCAGATAAAGCTTCACAGAGAAGGACACTGTCTGAAATTTACAGATGATTAGAAATTTGCTAGGCAGACAAGTTGGAAGAGTTATCCAGGTGGAGGAAACAGCATTTACAAAGGCACAGAGGAGTTAAATTATGTGTTATGGTAACTCCCAATTGTTCAGAATTGTTAAATAACAAAATGTGAGATGGAATGAAAGGAGAAATAATTTATGTTCAGAGATTCAGCTGATACTCTCTGAGATTCCAAATGTAAATCTTGGAAATGTTAATGTACATGTATTACTTTAATCTGTTGCTTACCCTAAAGCTACCATTTACTATGTATTCCCAGTATGACTCAGGTATTCTTATCCCATTCACTTATTTAGGGTTGGCATTGCTACTATTAATAGAAAGGTAACTAGATATTACATTTAAATATATTCAAAGCATTGCACAAATTGGCCTTTTAAAATTTAACCCATTCATCTTAATGCCTTTTTCTAGTTCAAAGGAGAAACAAGTACAGAATTTTCTGAGCTTTCTAGCTGTGATAACAGAAACACAAAAAGACTGATTGACAGCTGTTGTGATGTGAAAGGAGTGCCAAATGTTAATAAGACTTTTGTTGCAAATAATATAAAAACTATTTTAATTAACTTGAGTTAAAAAGTGGATTAAATTGTTCTCCTCAAGCATTCAACTATAACAATAAACTTGCAGCTTCTGAATTATGATTTTTGCTAATACCATTTAAATAAATCTTATAGCAGTAATTCCACTGTGTAATAATTTTAAGAGCTACTTATTTTTTGCTAGTATTCAGTTTATTAAAGATGTGTTATAATTCTGAAAGTGGAATGTATTACATCTTTGCTTATCAAAAGATTATTTGAGATAGGGAAATTATGCTAAATGTTCTATAAAATTATACAAGACCAATATATCTGTAATATAAAATATCCATTCCAAAAGTTTGCAGATAATATTACACATAAAAGTTTACAGGTTAACTATACAAATTTATTTTAGTATTTTTTTCTGATAAATTATTATATGTAAATGTTAATGTGAAGAAATATTCTAGAAACATTCTTCTTTTCCCTTCTATTACCATTGGGAATTATGATTTATGGTAAATGGTTTAGACCTTATGTTTATTGAGTGCAAACATAGATTCAACAGGACACTAGACATTGCCCTAAGATAATTACGTTGTGATGTGTTTTTTTAAAATAAAGCCAATTTATCTCAGAGATTTTAATAGTGTTGATTTTCCTAAGGTGAATATGTTTTTATTTTGTGATTAATAAGTGTCATTACAACTTAGCTGCCCTGATTAAACATCTGTTTAAATACCATACTGAAATAATTAATTTATATGTGTATAATAATTTATATAAATCCATACATAAATTATCTATATAAAGTATAGGTATCAAAATAGACCTTGTAAATATATTTAGAAAATAGTTATGAATGTTTCATCTGTATAGTAAGTATAAAAATGATTAAAAAAGTAGTTATAGATATATATATCTATATATTGTCCATCTCTCTATGTATATCTAGCTATCAATGATTACACATTGTCTACCCCCTGACACAAATAGATTATGAAACTTTGACATATAGTTCTCTTCACACTATGATTTAATTTATTATATTGCTTTGGAGCAATAATCATTAAGTTAGAATTCACCTTTTATAATCTTTAATCTTCTATGTCTGTGGAGCCATGTGAAAAATACTTTAAAATGCTTATAGTGCTAGAAATTCCTATCTTAAAAAGTTTCAGAGGCAAAAGAACATTTTATTCTTTCATTTAACAAATATTTATTGTCTATCTTATGCTAGACATTGTTCAAGGCATTGAAATACATCAGTGAATAAAATATTCAATGAACCCTGTGCTTATAGATCTTATGTTTTATGAATGGTCAAGGGTCAATGAAATACAAACATAAAATTCATTAAATGATATAGTGTGTACAGTGACAAACTACTACCTATGGACCAAAGCATTCCTGCCACCTGTTTTTGTGTGGCCTGCGAGCTAAGATTTTTTTTAAATATTTTTAAATAGTTGAAAAAGTCACAAGATCTTGTGATGTGAAAGTTATATGAAATTAAAATTCCTGTATTCATAAATAAAGTTTTATTGAAACATAGCCATGGCCATTGGCTTGAGCATTGTTTATAGCTACTTTTGTAGTACAACAGGAAAATTGAGTAGTTGAGACAGATACAGAACATATGGTTCCCACAGCTTGAATTATTTACTATCTAGTCCTTTGTGGAAAGTTTGCCAACCCCTACATTAAATAACTTAGTAATACTTTACCTCTCTACCATAATATTAATAGTACTTATATAGATAGATGCATTGATATCCAGATCTCAGTTCATTAATGCATTATTTCACTAAAAGCTTTTCCAAATTAAAATTTAAACATGGGTATTTGCTGGTAAGAAATATAAAGAGGGCCTGTTAGGTCTCCTAAGTGTCTTCATTATTAGATATTATACATTACTGGCACGTAAATGCAGAATTCAAAATATTGTTTGCATTAAACTAACCATAATAGAGTACCCATGTACTAGATGCTTTAGCTACATTATCAAATCAAATTCTCAAAGCAACCCACTGAAACAGGTATTTCTATTTCCATTTTATAGACACAGACAATTAAGATGGAGGAAATTTGAGTGACTTCTCCAGGATCAGATCAGACCTGTTTGGTGTTTGAGCCTTAATTGAATCCCTGTCTCTTGACTCTAAATCCAGTGTTATTCCTTCTGTCCTAGAGTTACCTCTAAATCGTGCATTATATGGAGTACTGGTTTTACGGCTCTGTACCACAGCTTGGCAATCAAGCAACACTGAAATTTAAGTGTTATCAGCAATTTGGGTTGAAACAGTGTGGATTACCATCTAAAGCCAGAAAATGAAGTGAATAAATCAAGATTAATTTATCGTCCATGCAGTGTAATTAGGCATGTTTCCCACTTAGTGATTTAGACTGCTTTTGTTATAAAAACAATGCATAAACTTGATAAGACTAAAACTGCATCATAGCCTTTTTATGTATACTTGCTCAGGAATATCAGTTACTTAGTATTCATTTTTGTAAACCAAATTTTAGAATGGATTGGTGGAATGGGTGAGGCAATAGTGGAACAGGTAAGAGGTTGTAAGGTTAATCAAGAGGAAAGATCAAAGATAGGGAGAACAGAACTGATTTTATCAAGGACAAGAGCTTTGATAACTTCAGATAAAATGAGTGGTGGGCTGAGGTAAAAATAGGAAACTCAGACAAAAAAAGGCTTTGTTATGAAGTAAACCTACTAAAGACCATCTTTACCCTTGCAAGAGCATTATGAAAGGAAGGCTGAGATTAGGTTTATTTGAGAGTTTAAATAGTATAAAGTGTGCTTACCGACTCTTCATGTTTAGGAAGCTTTAAATATGTGTCTTATTATGTATGCATATTCTAAGGATGAGATAATAATCCACAAAAAATTTTCAGTTTTGAATTTTTCTTGGTCCTGTTTTTCTAACTCTGCTTCCATTTTACTCCTATTTTATTTTATAAATAGGACTTATAAGCCAAATCAAATCATTAACGAAGTGAATTGGAGGGTAACTCACTCATTAATTCAAAAATATCTCTTGAGTTCCTTTTATTGGGTCAGATACTCTGTTGGTTTGAGAATGCAGTAATACATTCTGCACCACCATAGTTTGTTTCCTCTTGAAGCTCATGTTTTATTGCAGAGACAGATAGTAAACTACATGTTACATAATTTATTATCTAGTTAAAATTATTCAAAATTTTATGAAGGGGAAGTACAGGGTACTTTGGAAGCATAAGAGGGAATTGATCTAGTCAGGGCTAGATTTTTTAGGATGTAATTTTTAGGCTAAGAAATTAAAGACGAGTAAAGGTGTCTTAGTCTGTTTGGATTGCTATAACAAACTACCTTAGACTGAATAACTTGGAGACAATTAAAATTTATTTCTTACCATGTTGTAGACTGGGAAGTCCAAGATCAAGGCATCGGTGTCTGGTGAGGGCCCACTTTCTGATTCGCAGGTGGTGCCTTCCAGTTGCATTTTCACAGGGCAGATGGAGCAAGAAATCTCTCAGAGGCCTCTTTAATAAGGGCATAAATCCCATTCATAAGTGCTTTGCAATCATATGACCATATGATATGGTCATAAGTACATGAACATATCATATTCCAAAGGCTCCATCTAATCCCCCTCACAGTAAGGATTAGGTTTCAACATATGTATTTTGGGGGACACAAACGGGTTTCTCTCAGCAGGAGTTTCTCTCTAAATGGGACTGGAATATGTGGCAAGGGAAGGAATATTTAAACAAGCCCTAAAGCTGGGAGGGGAGGAATACACCTGTTCAACGAAATATAAGAAAGAAAGGAAAATGAGTTCTGGATGGTAGAGAATAAGGGGATAGAGAAGAAGCTAAGGGTGAGACCATATATGCCCTTTGACAACATGTTCATGATTTAAAATGTTTTCTCCCACCAACAATTTGAATTAATTAAGAGATTTTAAACAAAAGCATGATGTTTAAAATATTTCAAGTGGAACACTCCAGAGAGTGGAGTGATTGGATAAAGCCCAGTATGGATGTGAAAGACTAGTTAGAAAATAATTAATGTGGTCCAAGTGGAGATAAAATAAAGAAGCTGATGGTAGAGCCAGGAAAAGAAGATAGATGTGAGACATATTTAGAAAATAGAATTGTGTGTATCTATTCATTAACTGGATATAGGAAGTGAAGAAGTTTAAGAATGATTGTAGCTTCGATGACTGAATGAATGAATTCACTATTGAGTGAGAAAGGACACTGGCTGAGGACAAGGATTTTGTAGGTAATATTATATTACGAGTAGGGCTTTGTGATATTGAGCTTGAAGTGTCTATGAGATATTTAGGTCAAGATGTAGAATCTTCAATTATATATTAGTCTGATGCTCAGAGGAAGGTCTGAGCTGGAAGTAAAATCTGAGAAGCAGTAAAAGAGGGCTGGTAATTTAAGCCATTGTAGTGGGCTCTGCAGAAGGGATTGGATACTGAGAACATATCTATTATTATGCTCTGAGAGGCTCCGTCATATCAAGCTGAGCCAATTCTGAGTGTTGATGAGAGCTAAAGTAACACAAACAGCGAAAAATGCCTCTTAGTTTTAGTAACGGAGGTTATTGCTGAATTTGCAAGACACATTTCTGTGTAAGGATGCAGACTAAAGATATATTTAAACATAAATTATAGGTGAAGATATGGAGAAAACAAATATAGATAGCTTTATTGAGAAATGTGGTTTTATGAGGAAAAGGAACTTTGGCAGTGGTAACACTGAAGGAGGTATTAATAATATTAGGGATAGAACGTCTTAAGATGGAAGATACTGGAAGAAGCATTTCTGAATACTGCTAAGAGGAATTCAGTAAAGAGGAAGTGGTTGGAGCTTCAGTACAATGGCATTATGTCTTAGTTTGCCCTAAAAATTTAGCTTGACATCTGTTGTTTTTGCAAAGTTAGTGATAATGACTCTTTTCAATTACAAAGCGTATGGGTTTAGATGTTAAATTACATGGTCATGCCATATATAGAGAAGAAGGAAGGAACAATGTAAGGTATTAAAAAGCATCTGGAATATAGATTGGAGGACAATATTTATTTATAGCATGTTGGAATGAGGTCAGAACAAGGTGGGTAGAGGCCACTGTGGAGACTTGATGGTGAGAATTAATGCTTCACTTTTCTGTACGAAATAGGATCGACAAGAGTGCCGAGACATAAGAAATGGGTATAGAATAGTCTTTGCAACAAATGGTGCTAGGACAACTAAATATCCACATACAAAAGAATAAAGTTGAACCTCTACATCATGCCATACACAAAAAAGTAATTCAGAATGTACCACAGACATAAATGTAGTATCTAAAACTGTTAAACTCTTAGAAGAAAATATAGGAGTAAATCTTCATAACTTTGAATTAGTCATAGCCTTATTATATATAACATGAAAAGCACAAGTCACAAAATAAAAAAAAAATTAGACTTCATAAAAATTCAAAAAGTTTGTGCTTCAAAGGATACTATCAAAAAAGTGAAAAGACAATGTAAAACATGAGAAAATATTTTCAAAATGTATATCTGATAAGAGACTTGTATCTAGAATATATAAAGAACTTTTAAAACTCAATAATAAAAAGGCAACCCAAGTTTAAACAGATGTATTTAAACACATATGCAGATTTGTGTCATCATAAATTGAAAATGCCCTTTGGACTTATGATATTTTCAGCTTCCATTGGGATTTATAGCCCCGTTGTAGGTCAAGGGGTGTACGGAATTCATGCCTCCTTTGCACCATGGTAAAGTAAAAAAAATCTTAAATTGCAGCATCATGAGTCAGGGACCTTCTGTATAGGCAAAGGATCTGAATAGACATTTTCCAAAAATAGTACTCAAAGGATCAATAAATACGTGAAAAGATGTTTAGCATCATTAGCTGTCAGTAAAATGCAAATGAACACCACAATGGGATGCCACTTCACATGCACTGGGGTGGCTATCATCAAAAAGATAGATAATATCAAGCCCGTGGGAGGATGTGAAAAAATTGGAACCCCACACAGCTGGGGGGAGGAATGTGAAATGGTGAAACTTCTCTGCAAAACAGTCTGGCAGTTCCTCCAGAAGTTAAACATAGAGTTATCTTATCACTGAGTAATTCTATTCCTAGGTACACACCCTCCCCAAAGGAAAGATTATATTCATACAAAAACTTGTGCACAAATGTTCATAGCAATATTACAATAGCTAAAAATTAGAAACAGCACAAATGTCTATCAGCTGATAAAAGAATAAACAAAATGTGATATAATCATACAATGGAATATTATTTTACCATAAAAATCGATAAAGTACTGATATGTGCTAAACATGTATAAATCTTAAAAACATTATGCTAAGTTAAAAAAAAAAAACAGACACAACAGACCAAATGTTGTATGATTCCATTTATATAAATTTCCAGAATAAGTAGATTTATAGAGACAGAAAATAAATTAGTAATTTCCAGAAGCTAGGGGTGGATGGCAAGGATTGGGGGTGGGGTAGGAAAATGGCAAATGATTGCTAGTGGGCATGAGATTTCCTTTTACAGTGATGAAAATGTTCTAAAATTGATGGTGGTGATGGTTGCAAAACTTTGTGAATCTACTAGAAACTATTTGAATTGGATACTTTAATTGGATGAATTATATGGTATGTGAGTTACATTTCAACAAACCTGATATATTAAAAAATTAAGAGACCATATGATTTGCTAATAAGTAGAACCAGAGATGAGAGATCAGGTTATTGAGGCTTGGGGAGAAGATTTGGAAGAGGTAGTTTAGGAAAAAGGAAAGTAAGTTGATTTTAGAGAATCTACATGGGTAGGGAGGGAAGTAATATCAATAGAGAACTTCAGTATAGTGAAAGGACAAAGATTAGAGGTTCTGAGATAATTGACATGATCAAATCACTAATTGTATAAAACATATATTATGTAAGACCAGCCTTATCATATGTGATCATCAATTTAGGTCTTAAAGTATTACATTTAGTCTGCTGGCATAATGTTAGAATTCAGGTTAAGAACAACCAATTGTACTTTAATTTGAGTCTCTCAGCAGTTATTTTGTGTCCAAAGAAATTGGTCAGATCAGGCTTAAGCTTTCAATCATTTTGCTTTCACACTTAGCTTTTGTGTGGTGAACAGGAGGAAAAAGGAGTTACTAGAAATATTTAGAGAAGTAGGTAGAAAAATAGGTGTGGGAAAGCACTTTATCCACTAGACTCTTGCCTGAAGAAAGTATAAGATTATTACTAGGAAAATATCAACCCCCCTACCCACCTCTTAGAGGGAGCCCATTTGCAGCCCTGGAGAGTGAACATTGCTTGTCTAATATAAATAGGAATCAACTTCTTCCCATGTTGCTTTTAAGACACATAAAGCAAAGGACAAGAAGACTGTGCAAACCAAATAAAATGAACTGTCAATTTCACTCAGGGAAGTACTTAAGACTAGTTATGCATATAAGCTGCAGCAACTCATTTACTCATAAAAATCAATAAGACTGCCACCTGGGTCATCAAAGGAACCAACCATCACCACTGCAGGAAAACAAATCTCAGCTTTCATAACAATAAGACAGAAGCTGCATCCTTCATTAGACCACAGCTAAGACCAAACTGTTTTTTTGTTTTGTTTTGTTTTGTTTGTTTGTTTTCCAGCAGAGAAGCCGTTAAGCATTGTTATTGCTTATTCTGGCCATAGTAAGTGTTTTGTTTTGTTTTTTTTTTCCTTTTTTTTTTTATAACACCTCACTCTCTCTTAAATGGTGCTTCCTTGCTAGAATACTTTGTATGGCAGAAAGAAGTAAATCACCAGAATAAGAATTTCAGATTAATCCTGATTCTGTGGTCACTCTCTGGGAGAAATGGCCAATATTAAATATTATTAGCTATCATCTCTGATCTTCAGTTTCCTCAAGGAAGAGTGAATTGAACACTGTCAAACTCACGTCTGTCTTGAAGTTTCACATTATGTACATAAATTCTTTGACCTATACTCAAAAAGATAGTCATTGGATTTTGATAATATTTGACAATTAATGGACATGGTTTCTAGACTAGCATACTGAAATTTCTCCCTAGCCCACCAGCATGGTTGAACATTTATAAACATTCTTTGCACCAAGAACTTGAAATAAAAGACTAATTTATTGAGTTTATCTAACAAAGACTAAGAGATTCCACTCATTTTTTTTTTCCCTCCATCTCTTATAGTTTTATCTTTGGTAAGATATTCTTTCCTTCAGGAAGGGCATGGCTCCTTTTAAAGAATTCTGGGCCTTTTGTCATTGTCTTCATAGAATGGATGAATAGCCTGACCCTATCTTTGACCTGCCACCAAAGCTCAAGCCTTTTTATAATTCTTCTCACTCCACCTCCCTCCACCCTAGTTCTTTTCCACTAGTGCAAGACCTATTTCCAACTTGTCTCTAGTCTTCAAAGAATTTATTGAGATATTTCCTCCATTTCAGTCAGAGGCCTAGAAGTCAAATTTCCAGTGACTGAAAATTTTTACCTTTTTCTTAGAGATATACCATATAAGTAACACTTTACAAATCAAAATATTGTTTTATGGTGAAGACTTTATTGTATAGCACAAAATTATTTTTGATTGATTCATTTAAAGTTAAAATATACTCAATAACCAAACTAAACATAGGTAGTATTATTTTAATTATTTTCCCAAGGGAAAGCCTTATGGCAATATGCTGTTGCAGATTTTCTATGCATGGATTAACACAAGTGTATATATCCTCATTGCTAAAGGATGATGACTCCCCACAAATAAAATGGAACCAATTTAGTGAGAAGTCCCAAACATTGGAGTATTAACATGAAATGGCTTGATAGTTACCCCTAATCATTCCTTTCATCTGTGTACTTGTCAAATTTTGCTTCTTCACTCTTTGTTGTAGGTGCTTTAATGACATCTCTGCCAAGTTCCATACCTTGCCTTTCTTTTGGTTCAGAGCACAATTACTTCTGTGAATGTATGACAGTCTTGTTGATTTTAAAGAATTCAAAGCAAAAATTCAAAACGAACCTCTTGCTCTTCTCAAGCTATGGTCCTACCTGCTTAGAGTAGAGAAAAGGGAACTTGGACTATAACCCTGCATTGTGGATCAGGCAGGAGGAAGGGGGACACCAGGTTCTTTTACGTCAGTGGTGGGGAAATATTCCTTCTCACACTGAGGTCCTGATGCTGCTAATGCTGAGGTGGTGGGTGGTCTCTTCACTGGTAATGTGAATACCACCTAAACCCCAAGTACAACATTGCTGAATAGACCCCTTCTAATAGAGGGAGCTCTGTCTCTACTTGGTCCAGCCTAGAAATACACAGCTCAGCTCCATCTCAATGTTTGATGTTCTGGAAGTTATACAGCTCCTGCCACACTACTAACCCAGTCCCCCCTCAGGTATCATCACTAGAACCATAGAACTAAATGAGGAGGTGCTTTTATTTGCCTCTTCAAGACTGTGGATAACCTGGGACACAGACTAGAGGTTGCTTCACATTCTTCCCAAGCAAACCTTGCTACCATTTTTTTTTCAAGTTCTGCCTTCACACACCACTCCCAAAATTCCTGCTTTCAGAAATCTCTAGAACTGAAGAGAACTCTAATTTCTGTTTTAAAGATCACCCTAAATTTCAGGGGATACATGCAAAGTGTTTCTTTCTTTTCTCCTTAATGCCAGAGGGGGGGTCTAAACAAGAATAACACACTATAGAGAGCAGTTTCCAGAATGTCCTTCAAATACCTCTCTGTATGGCAATTTCCCGATTTGCTACAGAGACCTGCACTCTCAAAATTTGTAAGATATTCCTTTAAGCAACCGGCATCTACACCGCACATACACATGCACGTGCACATGCACACACATACACACACACACAAATACACATGCTTGACTTCTTGGAAACGAACACATTTCTGATTTCATTTCCTTCCAGGAAGAGGGGTGAGGCTGGTCTCTCACTCTGTATTTGTTCTTCCACTGCTCACTTCTCTTCTTCCTGTATTAGGCAAGGATAGATTGTACATATGGCTGGTTGTCAGCAATAATCTCTCAGTGAACCCTGCAGAAAGGTGACAACCCCAGTGACTGGAGGCACTAATTCTAAAAGATGTGGTCAGTTTTCATAATTCCAAAACCAAAGAATATATCCTCCAAGCCAAGCCACTTGATTACTTTTTTTTTTTTTAATTTTTCACATAGCAACACTATAAGAGTAACATCCACAAAATCTATTTAGCCTGTCAAGGTCACTTGTATTTTGAGAATTCTGTGTTTTGTATTGACACTTATTTTTGCTCCTTCGGGCTGTTATAACAAAACACCATAGACTAGGTGGATTATAAACAACAGAAATTTATTTTTCACAGTTCTGGAGGTTGGGAAGTCCAAGATCAAGGTGCCAGCAGATTGGGTGTCTTGGTGAGAGCCTGCTTCCTGGTTCATAGACATCTGTCATCTCACTATGTCCTCTCATGGCAGAAAGAGGGCAGAAGAGCTCTTTAGAGTCTCTTTTACATTAACCAATTCCTGAGGGCTCCACCTTCATCACCTAATCATCTCCCAAAGGCCCTAACTCCTAATGCCATCACATTGGGCGTTAAGTTTCAACATATGAATTTGTCAGGGAAATAAACATTCAGCCTATTGCTGAATGGAAATATATAATCCAGGATAATAAGAAAATATTTTAAGAAATTTCTTGAGTATTACATATTCACAGCACACATATTTACAACTTTTTAGGCAGAACTAAGGTTGCTGTTTTTCAAATGTCAACACATTGCAGTGTTATGATTCTTCCCTTTCATTTATTTAATTTCTTATTTTTTCATCAAATAACATTATTTGCTTATTATTTTGCTAACAGTGAAATGGGAATAATCATTCCAAAATTGTGTGGTGTATTAATTTGTTAATTTTGTTAAGCAATTGGAAGAATGAAAGCACTAACTATTATTGTTGTTTGGAGAATGAAGATGTCTCCAGCAAAGCATAGAAAAGGAGCTGTAGAGTTACAGTAAATTCAACCTGATGTTGCTATTAGTTTAAATGCCTACACTAAATGGTACCAACTGAGATCATTAACTTTGCTTTCATAGCAATTTTCTTAATGTCACTTAGCAACTTCACTTTGAAAATACCCATTTCACATCCCTGTAGCCTAAGGAGCATCATTAGTAGTAAAATTACATGTTTGATTGAATAGCCAGAGAAGAGTTAATGTTATGTCCTGAGGATCTATCATTGCCTGCTACAAGATTGTTCAGACAGTATGCATTTTATGCATATTACCCAGACTCAGTATAGAGCCACACTAAAAGAATAAAAATTTATTTGCAATTAATTCAAAAGAGGGAGCACTTCCACACATTGTATGTTATAAAATATCACATTAATATATATGCAGTATTGGGTAAAGAATAAAAAAATCAACAAAATGTTTTGTGTAAGATTAAGAGTATTTGAAACATGAAAAACTAAAAGGTACTGAATGCCCTTGACCATTGAGAAATGTATGAATATTTCCTAATATAACCTAGAGATGATCATGCCTTTAACAAATTAAAATTATTTTGATGATATGAAAATTGCTCTAGGGTTATTGCTTTTCCAGAAATCAATGCAATACAACAACTGTAGAAACTCAAAAGTAATCAAAACATTACAATAAAACCAATCATTTAATCTTCTTTCCAATTTTCTGTATTTTTAAAATTGCTTTAATTACCATGTGTAGTTTTTTTTTTGAGAAAGATAAGTGATTTCATTACTTTTCAGCAAGGATATTTAATTTAATCCAATTAATATTTTCCAATAGCTATATACAAATAATGCATTCAATATGATACTATTAATTTTTTATTTTAAAATTATTAAAATGCATTTTAAGTATCCTCATTTTTATTCCTCATTTAAGTATCCTCATTTATATCCTCATTTTATTCTAGAAATAATATACTTTTATCTTTTGGGGTACATGGGAATTTTCTATCCAATTTGTCTTTTCAGAGGTAGGGTATATGCTCATTCTTAAGACACTTCAATATTATTAATACATTAAGTCTCTTCTTTCATAACTTTATGACATGATTTTCTTTCTAATTCTAGGGTCTCCTTTCCCTGGTACACTTTTATGACCACTTTCCTTTAAATATGAATATTTCTCAAGACTTGCTTCCTCTCACTTTGCTTATATACTCTGACGGCTTCACTGTCATATTTGTATAGTTGACACAAATCAATATTTATCTACTCATCCATCCACCCATCCATACATGTATCTATGTATTCATTCATACAACATGTTCTGAGTCCTATTGTATTCTAGACAAGTGAACTAGATGGTGGGGATTCAAAGATGTATAAGGTATACATCTTTGTATAAGATATTTGCCCTGCTTTGAAGGGCAAATAAATGTTGACTATTTCTATCTGAATAGGCTGACATCTTTTCAAGCTTAACACATCTAGAATTAAATATTCTATTACCCCTACCTAGATCTCTAGTCAATGTTTTCTGTTTCTGTTCATGGTTACTTCATGTTTCCTATCTCTCAGTTTTAATGTATTGACTCTGCCCTCTCTGACACCCATTCAATCAGTCTCCATTGCTGCCTTTTTATTCAATTCTTTATTATTTCATCTGAGGACTACTCAGTTTGAAAAAGTCTTTATTTATAAAAGACATGTTTTAAAATCTTTATTTTGGTAAATCATGGTAGGAAAAACATGTAAATTAAATATAAACACTTTCTAAATATAGTAATAATTGAATATCTCCCACTTCTACCTTCTCATACACCCATCCCTCAGAAAAAATAATATTAGCTAATATTTCTAACATTTACTGATTGATTTCTACATGTCAATTACTATACTAAGGACTTCTCATTCCTTACTCAAGAAAATTAACATAACAGCCCTATGACAAAAATTCTATTTTTATCATCCTTTTAGGGCTGAGGAAACAAGTGACTTCATTAAAGTCATATGACTAAGGAGTGGCTGTCCAGATTTCAAGCCAGAATGTCAGATTCCAGAGACTGTGTCCTTCTTTCTTCTTCTATAGAGCCTTTGTAAGAGTAAATTATCTTTGGGTTTTCTTCTTGTAGTTACACCCTCAATTCTAAACATTATTTCTTTAAAAAAAAAAATCAATTTTTGGCAATGCCTGTTGGCTCTTCACTAGGAAAGATAAGCGTTCAGTTCATTTTTCTTAAACCCTCTTCCACTGCTTCCCCGTTCCAAATACATAAATATTTTTTGATGTTTTATAGTTTATTTATTATCTTTATTTTAAATCGTTTTACTCAAAATCGTTTTAGCACATTGTACACATTATCATGTGCCTTGCTTTTTCATTTAAGAAAATCCTGCTACTATTATGTTTACACATTTATATTGTTATTATTTTTAATGGTTATCTAAAATTATAGCTACATTTATGTCATCAGTCCTCGATGGATCTTTAGATTAATTCTACTTTTCTGTTATAAACAATACAACGCAAAACACTGAAGATCTCTGGGATTCCAGATTTAAGAATGCTTTTCTTGAAGGCACCAAGACTTATAATGGAAGCTTCAGTTCTCCCAGGGTTTGCTCATTTTATTTAGAGGAGAGCCCTCTTCCCCTTCCTCCAGATGCAGGAGTATATACCAGGCTGTCAGTGCTGTATGTGTAGGTGGGCCAGAGTATTGAAAGTTGCTCTGCATTATGACCCACGGTGGACACCCCTACTTAGTCTTGATCCTGACTCCTACCCTATACATGGACAACTCTGAGCCTGGTTTTTGCCGATCCTGAGAAAATGATTGGCTGCCTCTTCCACCACAGAGACCTCCACTGCTGTTTTGCTTTAATCCTAAATTTCGATTGCTTTCCATATTCATTTTTTTACATTTCTCATTTAGCGAAGATCTTTCTCTCAGTCTCTTTATAAGTTCCACATACCCTCAGATGGAAGACTAGATAAAATGTCATATATAAGTTTTATAATGGAAAATCATTTTAAAACAAAGTGTATTATCATAGTGCCCATTGGAAGAAAAAAATAGTAATGACAATCCTTTTTTTAGGGTTCTTCTGGGTTATTTTTATGTATCTGTTTATGTGTTTAATTTTATTCAGTATATTTTTCTCCTATACTTTGATCACATATATTATATACAAATCAAAAATTAAATAAATAAATAAGAAATTGAGAACCTATAAATGCAGGACAGAGGCCAAAGACTAGTAAACATTAGAAAATAGGTACATACAGAACCTAAGTTATAAACAATTTACAGTGCAATTGACTTATCTGTCGACCTAACTATAGTGAATTAAACTATAGGAAAGCTGTGAAAACAAACAGAAAAAGAGAGCTAGTTAAATCATGCAAGAAATTGAGCCTCCAATTCCTATAATGAGCTTGCAATGAGAGGTGAATCTGTTCTTCTGATCATTACATGGGTTCACTCATTTCCTGGTTGCCTGTTGTAGTGAGAACATCTTGCTGTATAGAGTGTGAAAGCAGAGTCTGAATATATATAAACAAAACAATTTCATCTAGTACCTACCCAAGGAATAGCAATCATTTTTGACATTAGAAAAGACACTGGTTGTAATTGATTTATTGGAACATGGTAGGTTGGTTTCTAAGGTAGAAACTTTGACAGGTGATTTTCAGGGATGAATTTGATTATATATTATTTTGCTTTTGTACCGTCTTTAAAACTTAACTCTTATACAAATTAGGCCTCCATTCCATTGCTTGCAGTTGACTGGTAAAAATCATATGTGATAACTACCTCACCTAGAAAGTGATACATGATTCATTACATGATTCTTTTTTTTATTATTATTATTATTTCGGCATATTATGGGGGTACAGATTTTAAGGTTTCAATAAATGCCCATTCCCCCCCTCCTTCCACAAGTCAGAGTCTCCAGCATGACCATCTCCCAGATGGTGCACATCTCACTCATTATGTATGTATATACCCACCCCCCTCCTCCCTTCGACTTGCCCAATACCCTATTACTGTAGTACCTATGTGTCCACTTAGGTGCTGCTCAGTTAATACCAGTTTGCTGGTGAGTATATGTGGTGCTTATTTTCCAATAAAAGAAATGTACAAATTCCTCAGAAGGAGCAAAATATTTTTTGTAACTTGGCTCTGACATAAATTCTTGAATGGCTCTGCATTGAGAGAATGGTGGGTTAGAGTGAACAAAATGCTTGACAGCATTTTGAATAAAAACATTGTCAGGTTACTCTCTTGCCTCTGATAGAAATAGGAGGAAAATTTCTAAAACCAGGAATAAACTTCTTACATTTGTAAGCCTGATGGAGCTTTAGGAGGCATTCATTAAAGAAACTGTTGCTGGGAACTATTGTAGGAATATTTCTTTTTCTAATGGTTTCATTGGATCAAGTGATCCTGTGAGACACATCTTTGAAGTTGACTAACCTGGAAATACAAGCCTAACCCAATTACTTTTAGAAGCATTTGTAAAAGATATCCAAAGATCTCAATTACTGATAGAAATTCTCATTGATCTAGCTCCTTAGTTGCTAACAAATGCTACTTATGGAAAATAAAGAGGTGCTTGCCAAAAGATAATTAGAATATACTTGTATTGTTTCAGCAAAATGTGGATGGAAAAATTTAAGTCAACTTCCAAGATGGAATAATAATGTGTAATAATTGACTAGTTTTCAGATAGCCTGTATCAATTTTTGTTTCCTACTTGTATGTTTTATTTATTATTGTCAACAAAATGTTTTACTGAGTGTTAACAGAAAAGGAGAAGAGTTCTTTCTATTAACTGCCATGATCAAAAAATATAAATACGTAGAAGTGATTCCAAATATCTTCTGATTTCCTCATTCCTGGCCCAGGTAGACACATGGTCTCTACATAATGGATATGGCTGTGCTGATGTCTGTCTTGGATAAGGATCTCCTATCTCGGATGATGTCCTGGCTGAGTTTAGCTACATCTTCACTTGTTTATTTTGTTTTGACAAGAAAAACCATTTGAATTAAATCAACTCTGAAAGTATCATTTGAACAAAGATGATGGACCTTATGTTATCCTCACTTTGTGATGAGTGAGGATAGATCCTTTTACATTGTCTACCCACAAATCCTGGTTCTAGGTCCTTTTACATCGTCTATCCACAAACCCTGGTTCTCCTGATGTGAGCTTACCTCTGATTGGTCTATATGTTCCAGTTCTATGGCAATAGGAGTGATTTTACTGGTTTATTTCCTGCAGTCAGTCAGTCAGAGGAAGGAGTGTCTGATCATTGTTGGCTCAGATATATCTTAGTCAGAAAACCTGAGTTTAAATAAAAAGAAAATTCAAAACATTCTAACTGCCATCAGTTGGTAATGACAGCTTAGAGTTATCTCTAGTTCATATTATATTTTATACCAAGCATACCCAAAGGCTTGTGATTTTCCATAGGAAGATTTATACACAAGGTTTGACACCCACTTTATTCATTCCAGCCTCCAGGGTAGAATTTAAGAATGATTCTGTATGCCCAAGCATTAGTAATCGATTGTACTGATCCATGTTTTGAATATAAAATTATGCTGTTAAATAAAAATGTATATAGCTGGAACAGAAGTCTGACAAATCTATGGTTTCAAGAAATTATTTTAAAAACCCCTAATTTCTCTCACATGTAAAAGCTTATGATATAATAAATCTATCAGGAAATAACAAATCTAGGATTGCAAATAAATGATTTAAGGACTATTTATCAGCTAGCTTTGGGGCACAAGATACTTTAGATCTTAACTTCATCCTTTGCAACAAATAAATACTATGCAGATTAAAAGTTAAGAGTTGAAAAAAAATTAAAGACAAAAGAGAATCTAAGTACATGTTTTTGCTATAAAAGAAAGCACTTTCTATAATATAAATGGAATAAAATTAAAATTAAAATATTAGAATAATTCATATACAAATATCTTTCATGAAAAATCATTCACAATTATAGAAACTCTAAAAATATTTTCATGTTATTAAGAAAATCATGAAGTTACCCCCAACAAAGTGGATCCAAGAGAGTTGCCATGTTGTATAATTCCAAGTAGCACTATTCACATCATAATATGACAGCTCTGGTACAGAAAAATGCAAATAATAATAATACATCAAATATTAAATATAAATGTTTAAAATCATTAATTTAAAAAAATAACTAATTTTTAAAGAAGTATGAAATACTTTTTCCCACATATTAAATTAGATTTTTATAAAATCTAAATTTTATAATAATGAAACAAATTTTTTAAAATTAAAATACTCACTTTTCCCCAAAGGGAAATCAAACCTGCAAGATTATTCCTTCTGGAAGCAAAAATTTTTTTTACCATTTTTACAAATGATTTGCTGTTTATTTCCTATCCACTACTCTGGAAATTTTACTTTTAAAAAGCTATCACATTAAAATAATCCAGAATTTGGATGAATATTCATATGCAAAGATGTTTATTATGCATTCTAAATGTTGAACACTAGAATAATAGGTAAGAAAATTATGGTTCAGCTATGCAATGAAATATTTTGTAAGCATTAAGAATTATTTAAAAAGAAAGGAGAGATTGGTCAAAAATTACAAAATTTCAGTTAGTTAGGAATAAATCCAAGATATATATTGTACAACATGGTGACTAGTATTATATTCTTGAAAATTGCTAAGGGTATAGATTTTAAGTGTTCTTAACACATGAAATGATACATATGTGAGGTAATGCAGATGTTATTTAGCTTCATTTAGCCATTCCACACTGCATATATATTTCAAAAAAACATATTATACTTGGTAAATAGATACATGTCTTTGTCAATTAAAAACAATTTAAAAAAAAGACAATTTAAAGAATAAAAAGTACTTATATAGCTCCATGAAAATAGGGACATTTTTAAATCCAGCTCACATATATATCCTCTGTAGAATGCCTGGCATATAGTATGTGCTTAGAAAAGAAAAAATAAGAAATGTGTATGTGCTTATCTTAATAGTAGTTACCTATGACCATTTGGTGATATTTATCACCTAATTAGTTATTTGATACTTCCCCAAATTTCTGAAATAAGATGTATTTCTCATATTATCAGGGGAAAGTGATTTTTAAACACGCTAGCTACCAACAAAATGTTGTTATGCTGCCATCCACTAAGAAAAGAAACTGTTCAAAGAGTCAATCTCAATGAATTTATTTGAGAATTAAACGCAGCTTCACCTGCATCTGAATCATCTAGTGTATTTAGTTAAAATAAAGATTTCCAAGCCAGATTGGGAGTGGGGCAGAATCTACATTTTTATCACATTTTTGTGCCTCTTCTCTTGACTGCCCACATGATTCTCGCCCACATTAAAGCTAGAGAATCACTGAATTAGGAAGATAATCAAAATTCAGAAAAATCCCCAAAGCAGAAATGGTGGCTTTTTAGAGGAGTCGCTTAAAAGCCTTCTAAAAATGGCTGGTAAATAGGAGAAACAGACTTTATGAGAGAGTCTCTGACTGTATGAGGGATAATGGAACCCCAAGTAATAAGAGTAAAGGAATCATCAGTAATAAACAGCATTAAGCTTATAAAGAAAAGCATTTTAGATAAAGTATATGGCTCGAAATTTGTTTATTCAAGCATATGAATGCAAAAATCAGTTCTAATAGTAAATAGTTACTTTTGCTAACATGGGGAACAAAGCATTGAAGATATTCTATAAAATATTTCAAAATTAGTAGTCTTTGATGCTGACTAGCCCTATGCAATAGGTATCTGGTAAATGCAGAATTTAGATATCTTTTTATTTTTTTCCCAAACTTATTATAATCTACTGATATTCAGAGCCTCTGCATTTTAGATGATCCTAACATATGTAAACCAAAAAGCATCAATCAGTCAGCAAATATTTATTACTTCCTTTGTGCAGTCACATTTCTAGGTGTTAGTTATGAAATGATGAGCAAGGCAACATTCTTCCTCTCAAGAAAGTTCCTTCCTAATACTTGAACACAAACAATAAAGAGATAAACATGTATAAAAAGATAATTTGAGATAACGATGACTACAATGAAGAAAATAACACAGGATCACGTAAATAAAGGTGGGACATTAAAGATGTAGCGTAATCAGAGAATTGATAAAGTAAAGATTTAGAAGCAAGGCCAGTGTGGAGAAGATGGATGTCTGAGTAAATACAATGGCAGCCATGATTAAGAGAGTTGTGGGGAAGCCTTTGGTAGGTTTTAAGCAGAGAAATAACTTGATAGGATTTAAACAGATCACTCTGACCTTTGAGTTGAAATTGGACTGTCACCAACCAGAAAACAGAAGGGAAACTTTTTAGAAAACTGTTTTTGTATCCTAGACAAAAAATCGTGTGATTTTAAACGATGGTGAGGCAATAGATGGTGAAAAGTAAATTTGTAAGTAGAATAAGTGGTTGAATTTGCAAATAGTGCTTGCGGATTGACTGTAGGAAGTCATCAGAAAGGGAGGCATCAAGTATATGTAGAAGGTGCAATGGACAGTATCGTGTCCTTTTCCCAAATTTGTATGTGAAAGGCCCAGTGTGGTGATATTTGGAGATGGGGCCTTTGGGAAGTAATTTGGTTTAAATGAGGTCAGGAAGATGAGGACTTCATGAGATTAGTGCCTTAGCTGAAGAGAAACCAGAGACCTTGCACATAGTTGTGCATGCTTGCTCTCTCTCTCCCTCTCTCTCCTCCTCTCTCCCTCTCTCTCTCTCTCTCTCTGTCATGTGAGACATAGCAAAAAAGGTGGCAATCTGAAAGGCAGAAGAGAGAATCACCAGAACCCAACTATGCTGGCACCCTGATGTTGGACTTTAGCCTTCAGAACTGTGAGAAAATAAATTTCTATTGTTTAAGCCACCCAGTCTGTGATATTTTGTTATGGCAGTCCAAGCTGACTAACATCTTAGTTTTTTAGCCTGAACAACATATTACCTTTTCCAAAGTTAAAATAGACTAGGAAAACAGTAGTTTTCATGTGAGGGAAAATCAAGAGATTGGTTAAATATAAGATTCCAATTAACCTCCAAATGGAGTAGTTAAAAAGAGAAATGTATTTCTCTTCTCTTCTCTTCTCTTCTCTTCTCTTCTCTTCTCTTCTCTTCTCTTCTCTTCTCTTCTCTTCTCTTCTCTTCTCTTCTCTCTCTTCTCTTCTTCTCTTCTCTCTCTTCTCTTCTCTTCTTTCTCCTCTCCTCTCCTCTCCTCTTCTTCTCTTCCTTTCTTCTTTCTCCTTTCCTTTCTTTTATTTTTTCTTTTTTTCTCAGGGTTTAGGAGAATGCTCTAGATTAAGGTAAATATTTGGCAGTTATCAGTATAAAGATGATATTAATATTTAAAACTTGCAACTAGGTGACCTTCTTAGAGAAAGTGAGTATAGAATCAAGAAGAATGCCAAGAACTGTTATTTTGAGTGATTTACTGATAAAGAAAGATACATTGAGTGGTTGCTGGAGGAGAATGAGAAGACAAAGAATAGTGTTTTAAGATGTACAATACTAAAAATGTTTGTGCTGATGGTAATAAATCACAGAATGGGAGGAATATTTTAAACAGGAGGAAAAAATTAGAAAAAAAATGACTCTTTTCTTGACAGATAAAGCAATGGTAGTAATAATCAACTAATTTTCTAAGCCTTTCACAATGGAAATTTTCTTTTGTATGTATAAATACTTGTGCTGATAGAAAGTCAACCAGTACACATTGACCCCAATAAATACATGTCAGACAAACAAGACAACCTGTTTAAAGGTGATGGGTGCAAACAGACATTTGTTTCTGTGTTGTAAATGACAGCATGAGGAAGGCATTGGAGTTCTCCCTGGCATGATGTGCTCTCCAGGACCGGTTGGCTCCAGGGCCATGGCATGACACCAGAAAGGTCAGGGCTGTGGGCTCTACCCCTGCCTGTCCTGTTAGCTCTGCTCTGTCCCACATGCACATCAAGCTACATCAAAGGCCAGCGTGCAGAGTGTGGGTACACCAGTCCCCGGCTGCTTCCTTGCCAGTGAAACAATGCCACCCTTTTGCTGTAATGAGAGTGGGTGAATAACATGGAAAAGGGTTTTATCAGTCAGTTATGGTCCTACACACTGAAAGAGAAAAATCCTACCTACCTCAGCTAAGAGAAAAATACATCCACATTGGAAAAATATTAGGAAAAGGGCCTACAGTCAGTATGACATTTTCTTTCAAGTTCCTACAAATTTATTGCATCTGGTGGTGTCAGGAAGGATCTCATTATAGCTGAACATTTACTACTCTATAGGTTGAAGAACACACAAAGTTAATATCTTAAAGATAATATGCGTTTGTATTGCGATAGAAATTTAAATTAAGAGAAATCTCAGAAATGATAAAACTATAGCCAAGAGATATTAAATACCTTGCTCAAGGTCACACTTGGTAAATCCAAGTCAGGACCAGACCTGGATCTCTATACTGGGACCTAGTGCATTGTCCTTCAAATAGATCAAATTCAATATATACAAACAGATACAATGTGTTTGGCTATCGACCTAACAAATTTGATTTGGCCAAATAAAATTTGGAGAAAAGCAAATGATACCTACTAAATCTCCCAGTATTTTTATTGTGATTTATTATGATTGTGGATATAGGCAATAAATAAAGAAAAAATGTATTAAATATAAGAATAAATATATTTTGACAATCTGAGAGAAGAGGGATTTAAAAGATATAACTTCTATGGGATGTTTCTCAAAGGCATAAAAAGTATTAAAAATTTTGAAAATATCAGATAGAAATTTTTGTCAAAGATAAAAGATGATTCTGTTTTGGACAAGAAGAACAAAATACACTCACTGGAGAATTTTGAAAGGTACTGACACCCTGTGGGAAATATGTGAAGAAAGGCTTTTACAAAGACAAAGTTTGAAAGGTGTGAAAAGAGAACTGAGTCATGGGCAAACTATAGGGAAAGATATATATATATATATATATATATATATATATATATATATATATATATATATGTGTGTATGTGTGTGTGTGTGTGTGTGTGTAAAAAGGTTAACACTAGGCATTGATTATAAAGAAATGAAAAAGAATAAAGACTGAAATATCATTATTTTTGTCAACCAACCATATTTATGATTCTTTGTGTTAATGTTTGTGCTAGTAGACACAGATGATTCAGAGAAGATCATGTATGTTTGATTTAAAATAAGAAATGAACATGATATTTTTAAAACAACCTGAATTTTTTTTTTTTTTTTTTTTTTTTTTTTGAGACAGAGTCTCACTTTGTTGCCCATGCTAGAGTGAGTGTCGTGGTGTCAGCCTAGCTCACAGCAACCTCAAACTCCTGGGCTCAGGCAATCCTTCTGCCTCAGCCTCCTGAGTAGCTGGGACTACAGGCATGCGCCACCATGCTCGGCTGATTTTTTCTATATATATTAGTTGGCCAATTAATTTCTTTCTATTTATAGTAGAGACGGGGTCTTGCTCTTGCTCAGGCTGTTTTGAACTCCTGACTTCAAGCAATCCACCCACCTTGGCTTCCCAGAGTGCTAGGATTACAGGCGTGAGCCACCGTGCCCGGCCTAACAACCTGAATTTGATAGAATACATTCAGGGCATTTAAGACATTTAATTCAACAAGAAATAACTTGGCATTCACATTTGGTATCTTTAAAACATAGCACTTCATTTGTTAAAAATATATGTAGGAACCATTAATGACTCTGTATTTAAGAGATTCATTTAACTAAATGTTTATCCTATTGATTAAATTGATTTTAATGAATATTTAGTTATTATTTTGATATTAAAATGATTCAGGCCATGGGGTTCCATACAGTCAAATAAGATTCGAATCACTATATTATCCATTAATGTTAATAGAAAAATGTCCCATCTTTCAGTTTTGTGTAAGGACTTATTTTGTTTGGTACCAATTGATATATTTCTTCCCTGTGTGGCTAAAACTCCTGGGTCTATATATTTGAAAATATCTATCTTAGAGTTTACACATTCCAATATATGAGTATGTATTTTTTGCATGTAAATAAATATGTGTACCTTTGCAGCTCTAACAGGATTTTAGGAAAGAAAAATGCTCTTCATTCAATATATCCGACTCAGCAGCAATCTTGTGTCTTTTACCAGCATCTATGAAACCAATTTGCTTGCAATAGGCAAAATCTCACGCTCTTCCCAGTTCTTGGCACTATCTTTCTAATGTCATCTTTTGCTACTCCCTGTTTCCCAGTCTACATGACACCTACATTATGTCACTTACCCTTCTCAAATATAACTTGTAATTCCATACCTTAATTTATAGATTTGTTTTATATAAGCCTCCAATCAGGAAAATTCTATTTATATTCTTTATAAAATACTATTCTGTTCAAGCCCTCATCAGACAAAATGTTTGATCTTTTAGTATTTAATCTATATTCTTAGGTTAATTCAGTGTCTGCTGCTTTATCTTGAAATAAAACTAGTCATGTATGGGACTATTCAATAGATGATGTTAATTGTGACCATTTATCTTTTTATTCCTAGTGCCCAGACACTATGCCTGACACATTTGCATTTTTCAATAAAAATTTAAATAAATCAGCATAATAATATTTCCAGGGCTTATATATGTTTTCTTTTAAAATATCTTCTAAAGAACCTTAATTATTTGACCAAAACCAGGATAGGGCTATAGCTTTCATTATCTTCTTATCATATGAAATGTTTTGTAAATAGATTGAGATTAAAAGAGAAATAAATGCCAGAAATCAAACCACAATCCCAGAACGGTAGGTGGTTTGAATACTTGGTTTGAATAAGCAGACATTCTACATTACTCTGACATAGATTTAAGAGTTGCCTCTGGGAAAAATGGCAAGTCATAACAAGAACGCTATTCTTGGGAGACAAATACATCAATAGAATCAACTCTTTTCAAACCAATGACAAGCATAGAGAGCTGGATCTTTCATTGAATTACTAATAATACTGCTGATATTGGAGTCTTTATTTAGTTCTTTGATTGATGCGTTATATATTCTTTTATAAAAGACTCGTTAAATGTAGTTTAACATTGAAAATCTCTTGGCCTAGAGATACTGCTTCAATTATCCAAGCAATATCAAATGACTCAACTTAAAAAATGAATTCATTATTAACTTAAAAATAATATACATATATTAAACCTTAAAAATAAAACAAATATTTATTAACAGTTAAATATAAAAAGCCAAAAGGTTTTAGAGTTGTTTTTCATAAAGTTGCATTAAATTCAATCAGTCCATATACTTGAGCTCCAACTATATTTCAGGAAGTCTGCTGTATTATTTTTCTATTGTTTCTACAACAATTACCATAACATAGTGGCATTAAACAACCCCCATTTATCTCATAGTACTTTACGTTGGATATTCATGTGGACTCAATTGGGTTCTCTGTGCAGGATCTCACAAAACTGAACTCAGGGTATCTGCTGGCTGAACTGTGATCTGTTGTTTATAAGGAAGAACCCACTTCCAAGATCCTTCAGGTTGTTGGCAAAATTGAGATGAATCCTTGTGCTTTGAATCTTTCTGACTCCCTCTTCTACCAAAAGCCAGAGGAAACTCTGTCATGTGATTATAGTAGGCCCACATGGATAATTTCCCTTTTGATTATTCTGAAGTCAATTGATTAGTGATCCTAATTACACATATACACTATATAATGTAACAAAGTCACAGGAATGATATTGCAACATATTCATATGTTCCACTTACCTTAAGAGTTGGAGATTATATGAGGTTGTGCTTGGGTCATTGTGGCCATCCTTAGAATTCTGCCTACCTCATGTGTTAAGTGCTAAGAACAAAATTATGAGCAAAGTAGACTCAGTCCCCAGTCTTATAAAACTTAAACTTTAATGGAGGCAACATGCAATAAAATATGAGTTATATAAAGAAATATCATGTATATATGAGCATGTAACTGGAACACCCAATCCAATCTACAAAGTTGGGTAAGTATTCCCAAAGAAAATCAAATGTGAACTATGTCCTGGAGGAAATATTAGGATTTATTCAGTAAATAAAGACTACTGTAAGGTGAAAGAATAAAAAAATGTTCAAAGCGAAAGGAAAACTATAACAAGACATGCCTTGAAAGAAACTCAGCTTAAACATAAGTGACACCATTTTCAAAGTTTGCAGAGGGGATGGTGGTCAAGGATTGACTAGCACTGAGGTAGAGGAGAGCAATGGGAAACTACTAAAAGCTTTGAATCAAGGGTTCTACTTGATTAAATGTGCAATTTTAAAAAGTCAGAATGCCTCTAGCATCCAAAACAGCTTTGATAGGTATAGCACTTGAGTTTGGGACCATTTACGAGGCCATTAGACATAATATGGGTGAGTGATAATGAGTACTGGGATAATGGTAGTGGCATAAAGGATGTCTGTGAGTTAAGACAGTAAAAGAATTTTGGAGACAGATCCTAAAATAGTTGCTAGTTAAATAGACATAGGTGTGAAGGAGAAAAGGCAGTCAAGAATGACGCTCAGATTTTCTAGCTTGAGCCACTGGAAGGATGATGAGCCATTTTCTGAAATAAGAAACTTGGGAGGAAAATCACATATGAGAAAAAGATGAGAGGGTCAATCTAAACATGAAAAATTTGAGGTTCCTATAAGATATCCAAGTGTAGATATTTTTTACACTTTTGGATATACTAGTTTGGAGCTCAGATGAAATATCAGGGCTGGAAACATACAATTAACAATCCTCGGTACACAATGTTAATTGGAGTCACAAATGTGGAACTTATACCTTAGGGAGGACATGAGACCTAAGAAGACTAGAGGATCACAGACATAATCCCCAAGCTCACTAATACTTAGAGAATGGTTCAAGGAAGAGAAGTGAGTGCAGGACACTAAGAAGAAATAACATTCATATCTAGATAAAGAATAAGGACAATTGCTGTTATGCAAAACAGAAAATGCAAATTTAAAAATGGATAAGGTAGTCAACATTTTCAAATGCTATAGAGAAGTCATGTAAAAAAGGATTAATAAGTGGACCGGATTTAGTAACAAGGGACTCATTGGTGCCTTTGGTATAGCATGCTTTAGTGGTGCAGTGTGGATACAATTTAAACTAAAGTGGGTTTAAGAATAAATACCTGAAGAATTTCTTTTTCAATAATATTTCTTTCATAATTAATATTCTCTGGGAGAGTCAATTTGAAGGTATGGTCAGAAGAAAATTAATTAAGAAAGGATACTGAACAAATAGCTCGTTGTGATAGTCTGCTAGAAAGAAGGTCATGAGGCCCCTCAGGATTCAGTTATGAACTGGAGGGAATTCATGTTACTGGTAGAAGGAGAAGTGATTATCCCTCTAGAAGGAAAAGGAGCTGGCTGGAGTCTAACTTAAATGAGATGACTCTAAAAGGAGGTTTAATTCCTAAAGGCGCTAGCACAAGGCCTCCAGGAATTGATTGGGAAAGAAACCCTGCACAGTAAAGAACTATTGTTAATACATGTGGAACCAGAGGTGAAAGGAAAGAGGAATGATTGGGGACAAATAAATGTTAAAGCAAGTGGCCTAGAGACAGGATCACACACTTGGCTCTATGTAATGTACTTGAATTTAATATGCATTATTTAAGAAGCAAACAAACCAATAGTCATGGACTCACAAAGTAAACATAACATTTGGTTGGTAGGTGTGTGTAGAGTGAAATGAAATCTCAAGACAAATAAAGAAAATTTAAAATACCAGTCTGAAATAATTGCTAAAGGCTATGATGGAATCAAAATGAATATATTTGTGTAGGCTAGTTATATGCAAAACACTAGCTGTCTACTGAAAAATCAGAGATGACCCTTCTCAATACCTGAAATTTATAAGAAAATATCTAACTCTTTCCACTAGGTTATCTCAATTTTTCTTGCTACTTAATATATTCAGATAGATATCCTGGATTATTAAATGGAAAACTTGAGTGGGTATAGAAATATAATGTAAACTCACTACATAAGACATTTTAAGAAAGACTTTGCAATTAATTTTACCACAGAAGACTATATCTTAGAACCAAGTATGCCCCCATCCCAAGATCCATAATGTTCAGAAGATCACTGGGATGTAAAAGAAAATACAAGTCAATTATTTTTAGGCATCATTTTATGCAAATGTCAAGTGTTTTTAGTCAGCAATAACACTAGGATATACAATTCTTCAAAAATAGTAGATAAGAATGGTACTAAGAATAAAAGTGATATTAAAATCTTTCAGAAGTCTTTTAAGGTGAATATTGGCTCCTTGTTCAATTTGGTGGTCTCAGGGAGCTTATTATAACCTGAAAAGACTCTTCTGAGCTAGTCTAAGAAAATCCAAAAGCCCGAGTGCATAGGGGCCCATTCAGGACTGTGTCAGGTCTGCATGATCTTGACAATGTCTGTCCTCCAAAGGGGAAGGGAGTCTGACCACATCAAAATGAAATTCATTCTCACATTCCTTCCAGATAGCTCTATACCCAGTAGTCACTAGAATCAATGATAGATGTCTTGATCTGTGTTAGAAATAAAGTAAGACATAGATACCCAAATAAGAGCTTTTATTAGGACATTGGACAATTGGTGGTTTACAATAAAATGGAGAGAGAAAAAAATTAGAGGTTGTGAAGTCAGCAATAACTATGTCCCTGTGAATATTTATCAGCTTTATTGTTGAAAATTTTTCATAGAAAAAGTTGCAAATACATTTATTGATGTTATGAAAAACAAATTACTGAGCTCCTAACAATATATGAAACACCTTAAAGATTCGGAATAAAAATAAAAATAATTCTGTGCTTGCGAACAGTTCAAGGTATAATAAGAGTGACAAATCTGCAAGGTAATGCTCATAATGTATTATTCCTAAGCAGTGGTACATAGACCATGTTACAACAGTGCACAGGTAATGTAAAGATGTGTAGAGATGGAGGTGGGGCTCCAGAGAATTATTTTTAAAATGTGATTGAAACTTAGCCTTGAATGAGTAGGGGTTAGAAAAATGCAAATGGCTCTTGAGGGTTGCTGGAGGTAGTGAGGTGGGACTGCATAAGCAGAGACATTACGATCAGATATATCTTTTGTTTGGAAAAAAAAAAACACAGATGGCAGGGAGGAAAGATAAGAAGCTCTGGCAAGGGCATAGGAAAGAAATAATGAAGGCATAAATTAAGATTATGCAGTAGAATAAAATGGGAGAGAAAGGCTTGTCAATGAACTTGAGAAGGGCTTAAGAAGTTAACTGTGCAGAATTTAGGTTTTGGCAGGATGTTGAGGATGAGAGAATGATAGCAGTCAACCCTGGTCCCCTAATGTCTGGCTTCGGGCATTGGCTGGAGAGTGGAGATGGTCTGTGAGAGAAGAAGCAAACAGAAGGAGCATGTTTTTGGTGGGGTGAAAAAAATATCGAGAATGATTTTAATTATAAGTATGGTGACTTTATCCAGCATACAGTTGAATATACACACCTGGGATTCATGGTTATCGTGTGGGTATTGTCAGATCTGGGGATGGAGATTTGAAAGTTTTTAGTTTATATTCAAGCAATGAGTTCACCTATTTAAAGCATGAGAAGAGGTTAGAAAAGAATGGAAATCTAGTAACACCTAGTGTTTAAGGGCCAACCACAGTACAGGATTTAGTAAAGAGGCAGAGACAGAGGTTGCAGAGTATGATTTGATCGAAGGGGAAAGCATCATTAGAAAGAAAGACATTAAAGACTCAGAAGAGATAAATGACTGATAAAGCAAAGTGTGGGAGGATTTAGGAATGGGAATAATTAAAAATATAACAGATAGATTGGCATTAAACAGAGCTTGCCTTCTGAAACTGAAGGAAAAGCAGCACTAAAATATGCACAATTAGCAATATGTGGATGATGGAGGTAAG
This sequence comes from Microcebus murinus, assembly GCF_040939455.1. Classification (NCBI taxonomy): domain Eukaryota; kingdom Metazoa; phylum Chordata; class Mammalia; order Primates; family Cheirogaleidae; genus Microcebus; species Microcebus murinus. The sequence continues at coordinate 23,670,175 of NC_134116.1, read as the reverse complement.
AGAAGTTGATGGCTTTCATGTCCAGTGGCGTCAAATTTCTAAAAGAATTAGTACAGGCGGTCATCTGTTAAATAAGAAAGGGCAGAAAACATGGAGAAAAGTAGCAGCATATCTGAACAGTCTTTGAAGAAAATGGGAAGATGACCAATTGCAAGGAAAAATACTCATTGTTGAGGGCTTAACTGAGAGTAGAAATCATATATTTAGGATTCATATTATTTCCAGACATGCTCAACTACTCTCTGTAGCAGCAAATATGTGGAATGTAGGATTGGCTATTTTACCAGGTAAGACTGAAAAAGTAGAGAAGGCTCAAAAGTAATAATGGAGTTTGGTTGACCTACCATGTGATTCAAACTCTATAGGAAAGGAAATGAGGTGCAAAGATCTGATAAACTAGGGAATCCTGAGGTTGAAATTATGCATTTTTAATCCATACACAGGTACAGAAATAATGAATATATAACAGGTATTGTCTGGAAGAGAGATATTAGCCATTCTATAGATGTATAGATTTTTGAGATGACACAGTTTATAAATTCAAAAATAAGCTGCAGAAATTGGATGTGACAAGCAAGGGAAAAGGGAAAAGTTATTTGTTTAAAAAATATTTATTGAACAACCTCTATGTGTCAGGCATTATATGAGCTGCTAGAGATACAGCAAGGCATTCATGCTCTCAGATCTGTCTACTGAAATAATTGATGTTTCCAGCTTTGAAAAAATTGTGGATGAGAGGGTGGAGTTTTGAAAGGCAGTATGAAAAATTATAATTAGTACTCATTTAATTTGAGTAGATGATGTAACAAACCTAGTGGCAAAATAAACTAGACAATCCAGGTAGAAGAGCCTTTAATTGTGAAAGGAACTTAGTATTGCATAGGAAGTCCTAGGGGAGTATACGGGATGATCCTCTAGAGAGCACATAGAGGAAGAGGAGAAGAGAGGTAAGGAGAGGAGAGGAGAGGGGATACCTGAATTCTAAGAAACCCCAAGATTGAGGATCACAGAAAGAAAGGAGCCATTGAAAGATAGTAGTGATGAGACAAAGTAATTTGCTTCTGAGATAAATGAAGAAGAGCATTCCAGAAGAAAAAAAATGCTCACTATAGACCAGATACTTGGAGATCTAGCTGAGAAAGACAGAATTGCTTCAGTAGATTTGGCAATTAGATAAACATTGAGGATCTTAGCAGGTACTATTTCAGGTAGTTGAGGTGGCATACATAGTGCTCTGGGTGCAGGAATACATACTATCAATAGATGACTGATAGCTCTTGGGCTGTCTAATTACTTCAAACCATAAGCTTTATCATTAGGTCTTTTAGATGGGAAGGAAGGTATGTACATTTACTACAGAAAATTATAATTATGAAGTATAAGGTATATATAGGATATATAAAAATGAATCTATAGCTAAAATAAGAAGAAAGTATAATGCAATAAGAATAGAGGATTTTTCTATGGTAGGGATATGTTATTTGTGGAAATAAGGATGGCTGAAAAAAAATTAGTTTCATCACCAGGAAATGAAAAAAAAACATATTCGACAAACCTCAAATAATCTCATTGATTTATAATGTAATTGTCCTGCAAAGAGTGAAATCATATGCTTATAAAGTAAATAAATAGATTATTCTAATATGAATAAGTAATTCCACATATTGTTATCTTCACATTTTAAAAATGACATGAAATGTAAAGGTCATTTAAACTTAACAAATGACCTCTTATTTCCTGAATAAAAGGCCACCTTTCAGGACTTGCATAAGTGAACATATGTTTAAGAGTGCTATTACATTTTCAACATAATTAACCATCTAACCATGTATCCAAATGAAGCTAATGGATTTCCATGTACAATTAACTATGATTTATCTAAGAGCATTGTGGTTTGAATTCTTTTCTGTCAATTTGTTCATAATTATTATTTTCTATAAATTTGCTAATTATTTATGGACAAATTTTATTTTGAGCAAATTAAAATCTATTTCCATGAGGCAGCATATATCAACTAGCAATTAAAAAGGGATGATTGCCGAAAATACAGCTTTCCTTATTGTTTTGTGAAGGAAAACATTTTTTTGAGAAGTTAGGTAAATAACTTCTTTCAGTTTTATTGTAAAGGAATTGAAGATGAATGAGAACTTTTAAAATATTTTAAGATTTAAAAAAGTGGATACCTAGTAAGTTATTCGGTAACAGCATTACTTTATCTTGGTTTTGTTTGTTTTACTATTTATTTATTTATTTACTTGAGATAAGATCTAGCTATTGTCCAGGCTGGAATGCTGTGGCGTGATCATAGCTCACTGCAGCCTTGAACTCCTGGGCTCTAGGAATCCTCCTGCCTCGGCCTCCCAAATTGCTAGGATTATGGACATGAGCCACCATGCCCAGCTTATTTTATTATTTAAAAACAAGAAAATACTGTAGATCCATGTGTTTTCTTTGAGTTTTTGTTGAAGGTTATAAGGAAGTTAGAGTATAGCAAATAAATGACTCAGTTTAGATTTATTCACCAAATACAGTGTGCTTATAAAGTATACATCAATAAATTCAACTTGGCTTAAAAATTAGCTAGCTATATGTGATTTTTAAAATTGCTTAAGTATCAGTGACATGGAATACTAAGCAAAAGCCATCTAAAGTAACATAGATGAGATAACCAAATTCAAATTCTTAAAATGTTTTAGAAATTCTTAGTAAATATTGTAGTGACATATGCTGACATTATCTATTATTTAAAACTTAGTAGATGTTTTTGAGCAAAAAACACTAATGTGATGAACATAGAGTTGGATTCAGCATAATTGGTAAAATAAGCCTAAGGAAAATTATTATATCATTATTTTGTGTTGATTTATTGTTTCACTTTGGTATAAGAATTTCTCATTCAAAATTCATTTAGAAATTCTTTTTGAACTTGATAATTCAGCACATTGAATTAATCCACATTAAAACTCCATTAATCCTGATTATGGAACTTTGGCAGATTGCTACTTAATGGTATAAAATAGAGCCATTCTTCAGTGATGAAGCCAATACAATTATATTCCCCAAAAAGCTAAAGGAAAACTGCCTACTGTGAGGCCTATAACCTGTCAGAATCAAGACTTGCAATCATATGATGTGTTATGTAACTTACTTCATCCACATATTCTCTCAGGTAAAGTGCAGGCTCCAGATTCTTTTCAATCATTTTTATTGAACCTCAGTTTTGCTACTAAGAAATCTTCCCAGGGCTATGAATCCAAGGATCTTCCAAAAATATGATGTTCAGAGCTTCTTATTTAAAGTGAAAAAGCCAGGAGGAAGGCCAAGATGGTGGACTAGAAGCAGCCTGCACTCACCATGCTCAAAGAGAGGATCAAAGATTGCAGGTAGGGATTCACTCATGGATGGACCCTCTCAGAAAGCGCATTGTGAATCATCAGAGAAGCAACCAGAGATATTCAAAGAAGGGGGGAGAGAAGCAGAGTGATCCACTCCACAAGATCTGAAGGTCCCTGGGATAAGTGTCCACACATGGAGAAGGGTTAGGGGAGAGTCCCTCAGGCTCTGCACTCCCCCAGTGGACACTGCAATCTGAGCTTCAAGGAGGCTTCCCCCTCACAGCAGGCCTATGAACTGATCAGGGGACTGCTTGAGACTGTGTAGCATCATTGCACCAGAGAGTGGGCACAGTGGGGTCCTGCTAGCTTCTGGTTCCAGGTCACTTCAACAGATGCCTTTCTGCTCTCTCAGCGCAGAGCACCCAGTCTGCAGAGGGGTCAGCTCCACTACACTTGTCTCCCCATTACCTCTCCCAGGCCAGTGAGATTGAAGCAATAATAAAAAATCTCCCAACAAAAAAAGCCCTGGATAAGATGGATTCACAGCCAAATTCTACCAGAGCTATAAAGAAGAATGAGTACCTATCCTACAGAAATTATTCCATAACGTTAAGAAGGAAGAAATCCTCCCTAACTCATTTTATGAAGCCAGTATCACCTTGATACCAAAGCCAGGAAAGGACACAACAACAACAAAGCAAAACGACAGACCAATATCTCTTATGAACATAGATGTAAAAATTCTCAACAAAATACTGGCAAATCAAATTCTAAAGCACATCAAAAAGATAATTCACCAAGATCAAGTGGGTTTCATTCCAGGGATGCAAGGGTGATTGAACATCTACAAATCAATAAATGTGATTCACCATTTAAGCAGAAGCAAAACCAAAGATCATACTATCATTTCAATAGATGCAGAAAAAGCATTCAATAAAATCCAGCACCCATTTATGATTAAAAAACTCAACACACTAGGCATAGAAGGAGCACACCTCAAAATCATAAAAGTCATATATGACAAATACACAGCCAACATCATACTGAATGAGGAAAAGTTGACAGCATTCCACCTAAGAACTGGAATAAGACAAGAGTGCCCACTGTCACTACTTCTTTACAACATAGTACTGGATGTGCTAGCCAGAGCAATCAGGCAAGAGAGAGAAATAAAGTCCATCTAAGTTGGGAAAGAGGCACTCAAGCTATTCCTATTTGCTGATACTATGATCTTGTACCTAGAAAACCCTAAAGACTCCACCAAAAGACTCCTAGAATTGATAGATAAATTCAGCAAAGTCTCATGTGACAAAATAAATGTACACAAATCAGTAGCATTTCTATATACTAATAACAGTTAAGCTCAGAGTCAGATAAAGGAATCAATACCATTCACAACAGCTACAAATAAAATAAAATACTAGTAATATACTTAACAAAGGAGGTGAAAGATCTCTACAAGGAGAATTGCAATACACTGATGAAAGAAATTTCAGATGACACAAACAAATGGAAAAACATTCCTTGCTCATGGACTGGTAGAATCAGTATCATTAAAATGTAGACACTGCCCAAAGTGATTTACAGATTCAGTGCAATTCCCATCAAAATACCAGTGTCATATTTTACAGATCTAGAAAAAATAATGCTAAACATCATTTGGAAACAAAAAGGACCACAAATAGCCAAAGCAATCCTAAGCAAAAAGAACAAATCTGTAGGCATCACATTACCTGACTTCAAGTTAGGCTATAGTAAGCAAAACAGCACAGAACTAGTATAGAAGAAGACACATAGATCAATGAAACGGAATAGAGGACCAAGAAATAAAACAATGTAGCTACAACCAACTGATCTTTGATGAAACAGACAACTGCGTACACTGAGGAAAGGAAACCCTATTCAATAAATGGTGCTGGGAAAATTGGATAGCCACATGTAGAAGAATGAAACAGGACCCTTATCTTTTGCTATACACAAAAACTAATTAAAGATGGACAAAAAACTTAAATGTAAGGCATGAAACCATAAAAATTCTAGAAGAAAATGTAGGAAAAACTCTTCTAGACATGAGCCTAGGCAAAAAACCTATGACCGAGACCCCAAAGACAAATATAGCAATAACCAAAATAAATAAATGGGACTTAATTAAATTGAAAAGCTTCTGCACAGCAAAAGGAATAATCAACAAAGTGAATAGACAACTTACAGACTGGGAAAAATTTTCACAAACTGCATACCTGACAAAACGCTCATATGCGAAATCTACAAAGAAATAAAACAAATCAAGAAAAACACAAATAACCTCATCTAAAGGTGGGCAAAAGACATAAACAGATGTTTTTTAAAAGAAGATAGAGAAGTGGCCTACAAACATATGAAAAAATGCTGAATATCACTAATCATCAGATAAATGCAAATTAAAACTACATCGAGATATCACCTACCCTTATCAGAATGGCCATTATTAAAAAGTCACAAAATAATAGTTGCTGGCGTGGATGCAGAGAGAAAGAAATGCTTATACACAATCGGTGGGACTGAAATTAGTACAGCCTCTATGGAAGACAGCATGGAAATTTCTCAAAGAAATAAATGTGAACATACCATTCGATCTAGCAATCCCACTGCTGGGTATCCACCCAAAGGAAGAGAAGTCATCTTATCAAAAAGACACTGACATTTGAATGTTTATTACAGCACAATTAATAATTGCAAAGGTGTGGAACCAATCTAAGTGCCCATCAGTTCATCAGTGGATAAACAAACTGTGGGATACACACACACACACACACACACACACACACATACCATGGAGTACTACTCAGCCACAAAAAGGAATGAAATAACGTCTTTTGCAGCAACTTGGATGGAACTGGAGACCATTATTCTAAGTGAAATATCTAAGGAATGGAAAACCAAACACTATGTGTTCTCACTAATAAGTAGGAGCTAAGCAATGGTTATATACAGGCATAATGAGATGTAAAGGTCATTGGAAACCAGGAAAGGGGGTGGATGGGAGGGATAGTGTGGGATAAAAACTTACCTATTGGGTAAAATGAACACTATTCTGGTGAGAGGCACACTGAAAGTCCCAACTTAAGCGTTATACAAAGTATCTATGTAACAAGAACATTTGTACCCCCTCAATGTTTTGAAATAACAGGAAAAGAAAAAGAGAGAAAGCCATACATATATTGAACAATAGGAAAGATAAAACAAAAAGAACAATAATGGTTAACATTAAAACAGTGTATGTGACCCCAAGCACTTATTATGGTACCACTGGACTAAGGATGAGTCTCTTGTTCCTTTTGACTTGATCACTGAACTTTAACTATGTTCCTTGTTTCTGGCTCCCAGATGCAGCCCTCTCTTGTCATTGAGTTATTTGGGTAATTAAGTCCACTCTCAACCTCTAGGAAATCTCACATTCAAATATAGAGTATGGAAAATACATATTATCTATACTTTATGTTTAAATATGTGCATATATTAATGTATATTAAATATGAATACATAGCATTATGTTAAGTGTTTTTATTAAAACAAAATTTGAAATCTACAGTTTTGTTTTTCTGCTTAGACAATAAGCATTCTGTAATGCAGTAAACAGATTAAAGAAAGCAATGAAGTGGAATAATTTTATAAGAGTTCTAAAACAACAGTTGAATAGGGCAAAATGACATCGGTTTATAGTATTTCATGAACACTGAAAATCAAGAATTATCTAACTGATGGAATTCTGACTAGAGTATTACACTTTTTAGATAACCTTTATACAGGTCCATTGAGTGAAACAAAAGCAATTATTTTGCATGTGTTTTTATGTCCATACTGTTACCAGGATACTACAAAATTGTATGTATATTTCAGTGTTTTTATACATTAATCATAGTCTAATAAATTAAAAAGTAATCCCCCAATGACCTCTATTTCAACCCTTTAACAAAAGAAAATCTTAAGTATATTACTGTTATTATACATTAATCATTGTCTGGTATATTAAAATCAAGGATGGAAAGACCTGTATGTCAAACCTCAAACAAAAGGAAAGTAAAACTAAACAGGATTTATGAATTATTCAGAGAGTTTCAGAAGGAAAACATTTTTCCCTACTCTACATTTACAATGAACCTTGAAAGAGTAGGAACTTTGAACAAGAGAAATTGGTAGGAAGTGTGTATATTCACTGGATTCCTATCTTTCCAGCAATACGTGCAGAGCTGAAGTACAGGCTGAGGATCCCATATCCAAAATGTTTGGAACCAGAAGTGTTTTAATCTTTGGATGTTTTCAGAGTTTGGAATATTGCATATACATAATCAGAAATGTTGGGGATGGGACCCAAGTCTAAACACAAAATTCATTTGTCTTATAAACACCCGTACACATAACCTCAATGTAATTTTGTACAATATATTTGAATACTGTCGTGCATTTATCACATGAGATAAGATGTGGCATTTTCTAATTGTAGCATCTTGTTGGTGCTCAAAAAGTTTTGAATTTTGGACTTCAAATTTTTGGATTAGGGATGGTCAACCTGTATTTCAGTTTAAAGTTTTATTCAAGCACTCATGAAGTAGAGAAAGACTTCTACTTGAAAGCTGCAGGCCAGTTGTTATAATTCATGAGGCGATAGAGAGAACATGTAACACTGAACACATGAGGACCAGTGCAATGCCACCATGCTAATCATACAATGCATCACAGCTGTGTGATGTCATCAAGCCTTGAAGAGATGAACCCCTAGGCTGAGGTTCCAGAAGGCTCTGTATGTTCAGGAACTCTCTGTAGCTGTCAGCAGACGTCTCCACTTCTCTTAGTTTTCTGTTGTTCTTTTTACTGTTGTCCCTCTTAAGATGGAATAATAATGAGTTATTAAAATGAGAAAGGAAAGGTAAAACTTTTAGCCAGTTCCTGGCACAGAAGAAGTCCTCAGTAAAAACTGTCTATGATCTTTATTATGAAAAATACTGACGCTTGGGCATCTATTCTTTTTACTTCAGGTTTACAAACCACAGCAATACTTAAAGAATTATGATTTTTAATGGAAATGTGTATTGTGTTAATATGCCTCATATTAGTATTCGTCTCACTGACCTGAGTAGGTATCCTTTGTTTCCCACGTCAAGTGTTGCTTCTGTGGCAAACAGAATCAAAAATCACTTTCTGCCACTCTACTTTTGAGCAGAAGCCTGCCTTACAAATTTAGCAGTGCATTACAAATCAGTTAACTGACGTGTTCCTTTGGTGAAATGAGATGAACAATCTGGTCTAGGTCTACCCAGGACATCTGTGTAGATTTCTAGCTCTTTGTAGAGACTTGGTCAATCTCCTCCATGCTATCTATCCCTAAAATATACATTGAGATAATATATGTAAAAACTAGTACATTAACTCAACACTTCAACAGAGAAATAGCCACTAAAATAATTTTAGTGTCATGCAGAACAGGAATCAAATGGATTAGTATTATGTATATGGCAGTCAAGATTTCTATCATAATAAAGAGTACATAGCCTAAATAATGACATGTTTTGCGTGTGCCACAATCAACACTAGACATTAGAAAATGTATAATTATAGTCAATAATAAAAGCTGCTAAGCCAATCTTGTTTTTAGAGTGGTTAATGAATGTCAGTAGAGACTGACTTAAATTTTCAGCTGTTTTATATTCACTGTGTAATTAACAACACTTTGGAATTGCTGCAAAATTGGCAAAAGGTTAGGTATGAGGACAGGAAGAATATATATACATATATGAGCCTCAAATGTAATCAACTTCTGGAAGTTCAAGAGTAGTCTAAGTATTATAAATCATATATTTAATACAAGTATTTCTGCTAGTTGTGGTAAATGTTTCCAAAACAAACGAAATACCTCCTACTCTATAATATCATACACTTAAAAGAATAGGACTATTGGAAAAAATAGGATTGGGTCAACCCAGAAAAACTGATGCAACTTTGTAACAAGACATAATCAAATATGATACAATCCTAATAAAAATAATAATACAGTTAAAAATAGTAAATCCCTAGTTGAAAGACAAATGCTATAGTTACTATAAAAATTTATGTTTTAAAAAATTGTGCTGAAAGTAACTCGAAGTATGGAGGTTGAAACCACTGGATTACAGACACATAGGGAAAACATGTATATAAAAGAGATGGTGAAGTTTTGCCTATAAGTATAAATATGAAAATAACTATGGTTATAACAACCCCTAGTTATCAAAGAAAACTAGTTGATAAAGTCACTTTTCCACAGAAACCCCAACAGTAAACTGTGTATTAAATCAACAACAACAAACTGGAGTTGTTAGAAGGAATAATTCAAAATACATTAATAAGAGTTACTGCAAATATATTTTAAATTTGGAGAATAACTTAAATAATAGCTTCCTTTTGAGATCACAATATGTGCCCAGCTTTGTTCTTTGCATTAATTCACATTTAATACATAAGGTGGAATACTATGAGGAAGGCACAATTATTACTCCCATTTTTTGGCTCAAAAAAAAACCCAGAAAACTGTGGCACAGAAATTTGAATACCAGCTATCCCAATTACTTGCTGAAAGACTCAAGGGAATCCCTAGGGTTGGATTTCAAACTAAGGAGAACTGGCTCAAGAGCCTACTTCTTTCTTTCCTTAAACCCTATGCCACACTGCTATGCAATATCTCAGCTAGCCGGAACTGTGATTGCAATACCAACATGATCCTGTCATTGCATGCCATCCTGAATTCATATGAATATGATTATTTTTATAATTCATTCCTTGCATTTCAGAATAATATGTGAAGGAAAGCACTCCTTCTAAAATATAAAATGTCCTGAAAATACAACTCTTTCTCATTATAATTTTACAGTTTAAATTATACATAGCATTAAATGCAAGTTCTAATTGATTGGGTGCCTAAATAATATGCCTTCTAATGGAAATTCATTCAAAAATGTTTTTCTTACTAACACTGTCTTGATATTTATGGATTTTTAAAATCTAAATCCACATGTAGTATACTTCTAGGTTAGGATGTGAACATAAACATGGAAAATAGGTCAAACTATTATGAAAGTAGGCAATGGAAGAGCTGGATTAACCACACAGCTCTAGGTACTCAGAACAACAGGAGCCCCACATTGACTAGCAGATTAGACAATAAATGGAATAGAGACAAAGTGAAATCATACGTACTAATTCAAATTTTTATAATTCTTTTGAGAACAGAAGTTCCTAACTAAAGGCATTGCAGTGTTTTTACAGTCCTAAAATATTTGTACAGAAATTGCAAGATGCCGTGCTAATGAAATCAGATTGTCTTTTCTCCCTAATCGCTCTTAAAAAATAATACAGGCTTATCTCTGAGGGAAATGGAAACATGGCATTGTAAAAGATGGCAAGTTGGAATTGTAACACCACATTTCTTCTTTGTTAGTCCAGGCTATTTGTCAATTTTATATAAATGTTGGGAAAATGTGATACTACATTTCTTTCATTTAAAATTACCTATTGCATAATTTTAAATGAAAGAAATGTAGTATCACATTTTTCCAGGCATATCATTATTTAGGATACATAGTCCTTGTTAATGATAGAAATCTCCATTGTTGTATAAATAGCATGCAATCTGTCTGATTTTATCCATCTGGCTCCACAGTATTTCATAGCATTATTTTCAGGGTCAGGGTCAGAAAGTAACCCTCTAACAATCTCCCATGATACCCAGCTCA